>NW_023657602.1:0-27060 GCF_015228065.2 Penaeus monodon
AAATCATCTATGCATATAACGACTATGCAAAAGATAAAAAAAAAAAAAAACAGCTATTTTCGGCAGCAAAACCCAGAGCTGGTTCCTAGTTAATGATACACCTCCTGGGAGCATCATCAATATACCTGCTCTACTGGATCCAAAGCAAACCACACATCTTTACAATACAACAACTATTTCCAGAAGCAGGAGGGTATAGATTAAGTTTCAAATAGCCACCAATTTCAAGGAAACAAAGAGCAAGGAATCTAAGACTTATCTTCTAAATACTACAGTCACATATGAAGGTAATTTCTTGTATCGAATCCTCTCACCCTCTAGTATACTAGATGTAGGAAATTTACTGTGTAGCCCTCTCAAACCCCAACATTATGTGATGAGAAGTAAAAGTATTGAGAAAAACTTGCTGACAGGGGATGGTGATAGGAAACAGAGGAAGAGGCAAACCGAAAAACAAGACTGAGCGACAACATCAAAGATATTTGCGGGCTGTCGATGGTTCAAGTGGAAAGAAAAGCGCAAGATCGAGTTGAGTGGCGAAGGATGGTGGAGAGGTCCACGGCTGCTCAAACATGAGCATACCATTATTGATGATGATGCTGCTGAATGCCAGGGGCTGTGCCCCTAACAGTCCCTCCATGGGGGCATGCCCCAACCCCACCAGGAAAACAGAGAATCCTCCATGAATTCATGGTAGGATACAGCATTCGACCTACAAGTGGGGCAAACACGACAATAAAAATCCTAGGAATTATACAGTACTGATAGATGCTGCTCAGCTGCTCTATTCTGACAGACATACAGGGTGGATTCTTTGTCTTCCACAATAGAGATTGGGGGGATGCAGCAGGGGGGTCACAGGGAGCACAGCTCCTAGTTATACACTTGCAGTGACTTAGAAAATGAAGGGGCGATCTTCACTCTTGTCTGTCCCATATCTCCCTTATTTTCTATTTGCACACGTTTTGCCACAGATGAAAAGAGCCTTAGTTTTTGTCAAGGTAACCACTCCATACACTTATTTTACTGTACTCTGGTTGAGATGCACGGAAAATTTTCCAAAAGTTTTTATTACTTAAACTCTCCAATTTCCCTACGTTTTCTATCATAACCTAACCCTAACCACTATAGAGTACAGGCAGCAACAAAGATCGCAGCTAATTTCGGAGGTTTTGTCTACAGGAACGGCAAAGAAGTATTGCGTTTTTTGTTACGAAACATCCCGTATGTTTTGATTCTTTCAGATTTTTTTTTTACACAGATACAAACTCAAAAACTGACTATGATTATTGCTCTGAACAATTTTAGTTAGGAAATGTCTCTTCTCCTCTCTGTGAAGGACTGTCAAAATTTTTTCCCGGCGTTGCAGCATTCACTTTAACAAATTTCAGCATAATTCAGACATTTTTTCGCCATTAAAATACTATCGACATGAAAAAAAGTAACAAACAAACCACTTGGTTGAATGCAGTCAATTTGTATAGACTCACCCAATTGTGCCAAGTGCCACATGGGGAGCCAGCGAGGAGCACGTTTTGGGCCCGCAGCTGACCGACGAGGACTGGGGCGGCGGCGGCGGCGGAAGTGCGCACCCGAGTCATCGGCGTCGGCGGTCAATGAGCAGGCGTTTCCTGGGGAAAGGGCTGAATTTGCCATAGAATCGAATATATTTTTTTACTTTTTAGAGTGGACACACACACAAAACACACACACACAACACACCACACACACCACACACACACACAACCACACACACACACACACACACACACACACACATATATATAATATATATATTTTAAATATATATATATATATATATATATATTAAAATATATTTATATGTTGTGGGGTGTGTGTGTGTTGTGTGTGGGGTGTGTGTGTGTGTGTGTGTGTGTGTGTGTGTGTGAAATTATGTGTAATGTATGTATGTAATGTATGTATGTGCGTGTGTCTTGTGTAGTATGGTTGTTGGATGTGTGTATATGTGTATGTGTGTGCATGGGGTGCTGTATGTGTGTGTGTTGTGTGTGTGTGTGGGTGTGGGTTGTGTGTTGTGTGTGGGGGTGTGTGTGTGTTGGTTTTGGGGTGTGTGGTGTGTGTGTGTGTGTATGTATGTATGCTGTATGTATGTATGTATGTTATGTATGTGTGTGGGGTGTATGTATTATGATGTGTATGTATGTATGATGTATTTTAATGTCTGTGTGCGTTTTGTATGTGTGAAATGTATGTATGCGTGTGTGTGGCCTGTGTATGTGTGTGTATGTATGTTGTATGTATGTATGTATCTGTGATGTGGTGTGTGTGTGTATGTGTATTGTATGTATGGGGTGTGTGTGTGAAATGTATGTATGTGTGTGTGTTGTGGTGTGTGTGTGTGTGTGGTATGTGTGTGTGTGTGTGTGTGTGGGGTGTGTGGTGTGTGTTGTGTGTGGGTGTGGTTTGTGTGTTATAGAAAATAAATATATAATAATATAAAATATAATATATATATTTGTGTGAGTGTGTGTGTGTGTGTGTGTGTGTGTGTGTGTGTGTGTGTGTTTTGTTTTGGGGTGTGGTGTTTGGGGTGTGCATGTGTGTGTGTGTATATATTATTATATATATTAATAATTATATTATAATATATATATAGTATATATGTATTGTTTGTATGTCTATATATACATCTATATATCTGTCTTTATTAGCTAGCTAGCTATCTATCTACCCTATCTATCAAATCTATCTATCTAATATATATATATATATAATATAAAATTAGATATATATAATATATATATGATAATATAAATATATAATATTTTATATATATATATATATATATATTATATATATATTTATTATATATATATATCAGCGAGAGGGGAGTGGCCTTGGTGCAGGTGAATGAAAGGGGATATTAAGGAAGATAGTTTTGGAGACCCCCAAGAGCCCCTCGTGTTCCGAGGTCGAGGACGAGGTGGTGGAGCTGGCCCTTCTGTGGTTTGGGTCTGTCTGTCGTCCCTCTCTTTCCTGCCTCTGACAAAACATGTTCTTATGTGGCGGCTCCCTTCAGGCCGATGCTGACTTGGGTCGTAGAAGTGCCAAAAGAAAAAGCAGAGCGAACCCCTGCGTCGTTTAAGGAGGGAAGGCAGCTGCTGGGGACTGAGGTGTGAAGAGTACCATCCGGCTTTGCTATTTAGTGTTTACAGTATGTATATTATAATAATATATATAATATATAATATATATATATATAATATTATATATAAATGAATATGTTAATATTATATAATATTTTAAATATTATAATATATATATATATATATTATAAATGTATAGAATATATATAAATATAAAATATATATACATATATATATATATGTGTGTGTGGGGTGTGGGTGTGTGTGTGGTGGTGGCTGTGTGTGTGTGTGTGTGTGTGTGGTGGTTGGTTGTGTGGTGTTATACATACATATGTGTTGGGGGTGTATTTGTGTGTGTGTGTGTGTATGAGAGTGTGTTTATGTATGTATGTATGTATGTATATATGCATATATACTCACACAAACATGAGCCCAGGTAGCTAATGACTATGTTTGCAAAAGACAAAAAAAGGATAACAGACAATGCCTCCAGGGGGACCCCGAAATGGGCCCAACTTTGGGGATATGAACTAAAAAAAAATAGGAATATTTTGGATAGTGTAAGCCTAGTAACACCAAAGCAGGAACGTCATCAGGATTCCTCCTGTGTTCTGGACGATTTTATGGGGATAAACCCCCTCACCTGGTTTATACCTAGAGTGTGTGTGGTGTGTGTGTACATTCCCCAAATTTTTGTGGGATACTATGGTCAGGGCATCTAGAAAAAAACAGTGTTTCGAAAAAAATACGAATACTGAGTGTGGGGGTTAAGGTAACAGGGTGCTGTACAAACGACCGTTGGCGAGCCCGGGTGGTAGATTGTGACAGCACTTGACCCTGGCACTCGCACCCCCCCCACCCCCGACCGCAGAGAATTAATCACCTCGGGACTACCCCTCACTTTCCCATCATGGAGGTGGAGGAGGACATGATTGGGGCACCCAGTGCCCCCACCCCTCAACCCTCCACCCTATGGGAGAGATTGATTCCACTGAGCATAGGGATAGAACAGTGTGGATTCGACTGCACGTTTCCCGATGCCGATGACAAGGGATTCCAACTCGTTCAGACGAGGAGGAAAAAAGTGAAAATCACACCAAATGACACCAGCAACCCTGACCGAGAAGCAAACGGAGAAAAGATCAGTGTGAACCCATCGCCCCCAGGGAAGGTACATTAGACGGGCCCTTTTCCCGGAGGGACACATCTATCGTAGATAAAATCAGGTGGATGAGGGGAGGTCAGCTAGCTGCCGCCCTCAAGAGGAAGGCCCCGCTAGACATGGTTGCAGGGGAAAATGGACATCCTTGCGCTATGTCTATGTACAACAGGAACAACAAAATACGGGCCTGGGGGCTAATGGCACTTTTGCAGGGATTTCTCTACAACAAAAACGGGCTATTAGTCCAAAGGCAAAAAATATGGGGAATACCTGGTTATCAGGTTTTTGAATAAGGCTGCCGCTGAGGAAGCACGTACTTTCGGGTGTTTTAGAGCTCGGAGGATTACAAGGACAGACAGCCCTTAAATAGGATTATCATATATGGAGCGGGGAAAGCCGCCACCTAAAGAGTACCAATTCTTTGGAAGATACATACGGCCAAGCTCCATTCGACCGTGGTGTCAGAGGTTGTGGTCTGCTACAAGTGCCAGGGTTACAGCACGTAGCTAAATATTACGGAAAGAAACAGCTTGTGCTGTCTGTGCAGAAGCTCACCAGACAAAGGACTGTTGCAAGAAACAACAAGAAGGATAACGACAACGAAGACACCGTCACCATCGTGAAGAGGTGCGTTAGATGCAAAGCGCAAGGTGTGATGGCCTGGGTCTGTAACTTTCCCCACAAACCGCCCCCACGCACGCCCTCCTGCCCGACCATACCATCGACCGCGGAGGGCGATGCTCAGCCCAAACCATACCCCAAATCACCATCCCACAGGAATTCCCGCAACTGCCCGGGGGATTTCCCCATCCAGGAAACAGTGCCCCAAGACACCAATGGTGAAAAAATCAAGGAAAAGGCGAGGAAATAAGAAGCATCAGCAAGAGCTGTGAATTGAAAAAAAATATAATGGGAAATAAAAAGTGATTATGCAGACAGGGAAATGTGCTTTTTAATGATGTAGTGATGTTGAAATACGAATGAGGTCTCTGATATTGTTATTATGCATGATACCATTTGACAGATCAGGACAGTAACAGTGAAAAAGACGTCGACGAAAATGCGCAGGAAACAGACAAACTGTGGGACATCACTCAGAAAATTAATCAGGTATGGATTATATGTACAATATCAATATGAGGAGAGCGCACAGACTTGGTGTAAATAAAAAAAGATGCAACACAGATATGTAATGCTGTACAAGAAATATGCAGACTAAAGGGCTTCTTCAAACACAAATTTTACCAATCAGCTAATCAAAGGGTGTGATGGGGGACCAGAAAACCATTACTTTTCTTTCATGGAATATACGTGGTGTCAACCGTAGAAAATTTAAAGACTTTCTTACTATTCATAACAATAATGTTGACGTTATCTGTTTACAAAGCCCCTTTACATCAGCCACTAAAATAAAAACCGCCCCCAGAATTAGAGGGTACCACTTCCCATGCGAACACAGGAATGACAGGCCTATTGACTTATGTCATAAGCACCATAGCGCATAAGCTGGTGCAGAAGTTTGATGACAATAATGTGCAATATCAGCATTAACATATTCCAACAACCACTGAGTTTTTCTCTCTGTACATATATGCAAGGTGTTAGAAAGTTTTAGACTGATTCACTGCCCTTTTCAGAATCACAGCACAATAGAATGGGAGATTTAATGCTAGACATTATACATTTTGAGATAGTCAATGAATGAAAATGGCCCAAGAGTTCCGACATTTTTTGAATAATAGACCTATGACTGTATAGATACAGACAGCAAACTCACGTGGTGGGTGGGCATGCTCGATTATGCAATAGAAGGGATCTTGTGCATGAAAAGTCAGAAGCATGCCTGCAACAGAGCTAATCAGTGACCACTTTGCAACGTAACAAGATATGCTGTTGATGATAATCAGTCTGCAAGCACCAATACCCTTAAAATTTCTATTCCTCCTTTCCTTGAACCACTTTAAATCATATATCTATGACTGGTATAACGATTACACAGTAACGTGTTGATAAATTCTCCATGACATGACGAAAAATGGTCAATGATTACTACAACACCTGGGTCCCGTCAAAGAAACCTCAAGAACAACATCTCACAATGCTCCAAACAAACCTAAGTGGGTCGGTGACCCTTCATATTAAGGGACAAAGCAAGTTCAGGAGCTTTTTGAGATCTACAAGCAGGACAATACCGTGAAAAACATTATTCAGTTTCTTAAGGCTAACAAAAACCCATGGGAATTAAAACTCATTTCAGAAATTTAACACTGTGAACAGTTCCTACAAAGCATTAACACATCAATGACTCAATTAATCGACTCTCAGGCAAACCAACTAACACCCCGCAGTTCCATAGTCCTCTTGAACAAGCAGATATGCCCTTAGTCAATGGCTGGGGCGTCCAAATTTAGTTCACTTCCACAAAAATCCAGAATCACTATAGTCAGTCTAAAATTGCATGTAAATTTGCCATTGAGATTGGATGTTCCGGTACGATTCCTCAGACTTTGCTGAGATTACTGATGGGAACTGTACAATGCACTGATCAAGGAAAAGCGTCGCCCCCGGTGAGGATGGAATTACCTATAGTGTCCTCCATCTTTTAGCTCAGGGACCAGGTAATCCCCTTCTGCACCTATACAGGTTAAGTTTCTCACAACGTATTCGCCTGGCCCCTGGGCGTGCAGTCTAGTCATCCCCACACTGAAATCAAAAACTGATAAATAACGACCAATTCACTAACCTCATGCGTATCAAAGTTCTAGAAAGGATAATTTTGAACAGACTCAGAACAGGTTACAAGGTAAAATTTTCTCACAGACTGATGGATTTCTATCAGGAAAACATTGCTTCGCAGAGTACTTTTCAACCCCTAATCCAGGAAGCACAATATTTTTTTTTTCTTTTACCTTAAGTCACCTTTTAACACTGCAACCTTTTGGGATCCGGGGTAAGATATTAAGCTGGATTAGAATGTATCTTTCCAACAGATTTGCAAGTGTCTTTTTTGGGGGAGTGAGAAGTTCCACTTCACAATCTTTTGAACTCTAGGACTCCATAGGGAGAAGTCTCAGCCCTAAGCTGTTCAGTGTCCTCAGCACAAGCTGGTGGCAGATATCCCACCTTGGGGATGGTGAATCCATTTTATGATATGCTGATGAATATGTGTTAGAGCACAGCACAAGAGAAAATGCAAATAATTCTCAACAAACTCACAACAAGGGCTCACGAGTGTGGATTAGTCATCTCGCTGAGAAAACAATGGCAATGGTATCATACCCCACCCACTTTCATAGATGGCCAGGAGCTTGACATGTGTCATAAGTATAAATATCTCGGGGTTAACGTAATGATGCAGACTTGGTCATTTCTCTAAAGAAGAGACTCTGGAGAGATTGAAACGTTTGAAAGCTCCTGTCGGAAGAAAACATAGCATCAATGTTATGCTCGTTAGACTGTTTTACTTGGCTTTTATAGGGTCGTTAGACTACCATGCACTGCACTTGTTGCAGTACATAGTAGTGTAAGAAATCAGAAATAAATAGCTTGCAGGTAGTGCAGAATAAAGCTATGAGGATTATCCTCGGCGCCCCGAGATCAGCAAGGATAGTGAACATAGATCAGAATAAATCTACCATCCATTTCTGATAGAATTTATTTATTTCCGCCATATTTGGGGTCAAAGCTCTGAGGGAACCTTCATATATTTCAGATTTCAAAAAACAACTGCAACATAGAATCAAGAAGACGTGACTAATCACACACACACGTGGCCTCTGATGCACTAAATCTCCATGAGCATTACAGAACTCACTGTCCCAATTAGTAAAATACCAAAAGGTCGATCCATTCCTCCATGAAAGAATTCAATGTTGACTGATCGTGCACCTTACATGTCTACACAAAAAAAAAAACAGATACGTAACTGCGTGTTTAACAAAGTGCGTTAGCAACGGTAAAGGAACACACACAATCTACGGTTATGCTTGCGCTGTGTAAAAAAATGGCTTACTACAACATCAAGTTATTATAAAAATGGGCCAGCACTACACAAACGGGGTGGCAGGTATATTCCTCGCAACGGAATTTTTAAATGTCCGGGACTCTTGAGTAGTTTCTTGACTTTCAAAGTGCTCTTCTGACACGAAATTTTTTCAAGACGGGTGACAATGAAGAAATTGTGAGTTGCTTTAAGCGTAATGTAATTACGAAATAGAGCGCAATTCCAACATTCAATTTGTTTTGGATACCATCTCATGTTCGCATACATAAAACACAAACCACATAAACAAATTGGCGAAGAAGCCTGAAAAACATAGATCTTGGGATGCCTCTTGCTAGGGTTGCACATATATTGATAAGTTCTCAAAAGAAGAACTGAAAGATCTGATTGACGCTCTAAGGCCTGAAAGAGCTGTACCATAAGGCACTGCGATCAGTATAGAAAAGCAAGCCAAAGTCAAACCAGACAAGTGCGTGGTTATTCCCTAGAATACGTTTTTTACAGAATGTATGGTAACTGCACGGTGCAAGAAGTGCAAATGAATCTAGGTGTAGACTGTGTAACGAAAAAAACAAGCGAACACTTGAACACTATATCTCGGAATGTCATGTGATTCAGCCTTTCAGACCCTAACATGAGGTATAAAGAAAACATGTGAATATTCATATCATCTGATACATTGGAAAAAATCAAAATAAAATTTTCTTGTTAGATATATGAATTCTATTTTTATTTTACCATGTACAATTACAGTAGTCACAGACTACTGTACTATGTCAAATATATGTAAAACTGTAATCATGATTGCCCACACCTGAGCAAAATAGCCATGGTGGTTTAAAAAAACTTACTTAACTTGACTTAACTTCACTATTTTTGGGCGAAAAAGGAATAGGTGTAACATGATAATGCTATTCAACTATGTTGCAGGAAGAGTGAAGTTAGAAAAAGATAACATTATAATTTTGAAAACAGAAGAGGACCATAATATCAAAGTATATACATTTTATATTATAAAAATATATATATATATATATATATAATATATATAATATAATATATATATATATATATATAATATATATATATATTATATAATATATATATAATTATATATAATATATATTTTAAAAGCATAGGTGTCAAAAAGATTTTAAACAGAACAATTGAAAACTGAAATATATGTGAGTATACCACACATACATATTAGGGGGGGGGTATTTTTTGCTCTGAAAAAAAAACCGAATTATTGTAGAGCAGTGGTTCTTAATTACCTGAAGAGCATGCCACCCTAGGGGCCTCAGTATTTCCGAAGGGGGGCAAGCCCTTGGAAAGAAACAGTAATTTTTTTTTTTTTTTTTATTCTCTTCACGAGAGCATGGAACGTTTAATTATAATGCGTGCGACTAATTCATACTTATTAAAGAGACTAAAATACTTATAATTGTCTTTAAAATCTGGGGGGGAAATATTCAAATGCAAGGAAGGTAGTATTTTTGCGACTGCATGATACACCTTTCGCTCTAAACGACGTACTAATCTTTTTGCTGGCCATTGCCTGTGCTCGAGGTTCACTTGCCAGCAGCTGCGACTCCCAGCAGTTTAGAGAATGGAAGCGTGACTGACCCGACTATGCTGTAATGGCGGACCTTCAATGCACCACATATAACATATGTGCCATAAGAAACCGCTATCTGGGTACAGGCTACGAAGGACGGCATTGAACCGGACCCTTAAAACCCAAAAGGGACTATTATTATTTATGGGTCTAGTAAATCAGTTGGCAGAGTTTACGTCCAAGATTTCAACGAACCCCAGCTCCTCTTTGTCCTTGAGTGAGTCCAAAGAGAAACTTTGGGTTTGACAGCAGACCCAAGCTTCTGAGGCTACTAGGAAAGCTCTGTCTCGCCCACCCATTCTCATGAAATGTGATCCAGCACCCCCCTCATTCTGCAGACTGAAGCCTCCAGACTTTATGGTCTTGGCTATTGTTGCTGCATACCATGGTGCCTGGAGATACATGGTGGTGTAATGTGGGTACCGTTTTTTGACAGACACAGAAAAAACTGTATTCAGCCATCGAGCTGAAGGGCAAGCTGTTTTTTGGGGCTATCAACAAGTGCAAATTTTACCCCTAGGCATGAAGGAGAACATTGCACCATACATTTTACGCAATGTGGCATGCAAATAAACAACTGTGCATTCCTATGCCCTCTCCTGGTCAACTGTGAGGTTTTCAACGTCAGATGATTGTCCCTTCACAGTGCCGAAGTTGACACTCCTGCTAAGATCGTGGGTTGCCATGCTGTCCAGTCCTTCGCACCAGTGGAAGCTACGAATGAAGGGCTCTCTTTATTGAAAAAAGGGACTTACAGCTTCTTTAAAAGGATAACTCGTACAAGGAACTCCTTTATCATGTGAAGTCAGAATTTCCCAGAGACCAAATGACCTGCGAGTGCCCTGAATTCTTCCTGGAAAATGTGTGACGAATTGCACAACAAGGATGACCTGATACTATGTGAACTTCGAGTGGCTTTTCCCTGCTACTTGCATCGTCTTTCTCTTGTCTCGCCTGCTGATAGCCATTGTGGAAGCTACAAAGCGATGTGCACGTCAGACCTTTTTTTTGCCAGCCTTTAATGCAGGCATTGCAATGTTCTGTCCGTGCCTGTGAGCCATGCTAACGCCTCCAGCTAGTCAGCAACAGGAGTCATTCAAGTGAAAAAAGCGTTTTACAGTTTTCCTCATATTTATTAACTATTTACTTAGAAGTTATATAGGATGCCAGGTAGATATTTCAAAATTTTTTAAAGGGAAAGATACCGATCCTGTCTGGGTATAACCTTTGACAACCAGAGAGTTAACTGTCTTGTTTATAAATTTGTTTTATTTTTTACATAGGTTTTAACCAATAAAGGTAATCACCCTAAAAGTGTTTATATGAGTATACACATGTAATATTGACATTTGGTTGAGCTTTTAACGATTTTGGTTTGTTTATGAGGAAAAGTTATACCACTATATTAATTATATTTTACTCTGCCAGCAAAAAAGAGAGTGAGAGAGAGAGAGAGAGGGAGGTGAGAGAGATTTAGAGAGGAGGAAGGAGGAGGGAAGAGAGAGAGAGAAAGGATAGAGATTTAGAGAGCGGGAAGGATGAGGAGAGAGTAGAAGGAGGAGAGAGAGGAAGGGAAGGAGGAGGGGACAGAGAGGAAGGGGAGGAGACAGAAGGGGAAGGATGAGGAGGAGAGAAGGGGGGAAGGAGGAGAGGAGAGAGTGTCGTTGGAATGAGTTATTGAATGATACTTCATTGGGTTCTGAGAAAAAAAAAGTGTTGTTGCGCCTTCCTTTCTTCTCCATAACTAAGAGATACAATTTCTGTATGTTCATCCGTGTCTTCCATGTCAATACTCATACATAAAAAAGACACAAAACAATGTGGAACATAACAACTGTGGTCACATTGTATATATACTTTTAAGCTGTTAATAATTTAAACAATTTTCCCAAAGAAAGTTCACCTAGAATGCTAACAAACTTATACAACATAGCATAATGATGGGAAGATAAATAAACTAGTACAGAGAATGCAATTGACAACCAAACCCCCTACAATAGGCCATGGTGCAGTTAGGTGACCACAGCTGCTGTTGAAGTAAAAACCGATTTTTTCAATGCCCATCTACGTAATCAACTTAAAGACATAATGTTTAAAACATTTTCATTCGGCATTTTTTTTTTAAAACTGGATTCCTACACTTACAGAGAGAGAGGAGGGGGGGGGGTGCTGGGTGGAGGAGAAAGAGAGAAAAGGGTGAGTGAGTTTGCAAGGGTTAACGGAGCATTAATTATTATAATGAGGAAGTCGAGTCTAGAATAGAGCCTTGATGATATATCTTTTACGAAGTTTGACTGGCTGTGTTGTCGTTGTTAAGAAATTCGACCTAATGATTATCAGTTCCATGATTTTTATTTTATTTTAATCAGGATTCATGGAGAGAAAAAAAAAGAGAGAGAGTGTAAGACACTTTGCAATATATGACACAAAGGAACAACCGCTGAATCGGTGATATGGCGGGTGCCCCGCCCACGGGGTCTCGGCTGACGATCTAGACGAGAAGGTAAGATAGAGAGAGTTGTGACCTGCGCTGTCACCATGGCCGATTTTCCAGCCACTGCTGAAGATCCCCGTTTTCTCGACTAATGACTAAGTTGAATAGTATTCTACTTGAAGACTGATCTGCTGGAACTCGAAGGACTGAAGGGACCATATTCAAATTTGGGACCTGATGGAAGCTTTGACAAAGACCTAAAAGGTTTTTCAGTGACATTATAGGTACCCGATTTTGTAGTGCAAATTAAAAATGTTTCAAATGTGGCCTTTGGTTTTTTTTGGGTGTGTTTACCTGAAAATATGTTTTGATCATGACAGAATAACTGTAGAGACGTGCCATGTTTCCATTATATTACTAAGTTTCGGAATTTTTTTTACCCCGGGGACAATGATCTACCCGGATTCATTGGGGATGGAGAATTTTTTCCATGCAGCGGCAATTTCAGATGAAGATTTCATTATTTAAATGATTGTTTTCTTCTTTTAAGATCTGTTTTGGATTTGTCTCTGTTAAAGATAAAGGGTATGAAAAAAAATGGACAAGATTTTGGTTTTCCAGAACAAATTGTTCATTTGTTATCTCTCCACTTTGCATCGTGCCGAGGGGTAGAAGAGATGATATCACACTAGCCTTTGTATCGAAGGTGCAAGCAACATAATGAGGGTAATTTCAGAGCCCTCTATTGTTGTTAACAAGGGTTTTTTTAGCATTTGCCCTGTTGCAGATAAGTTATCTATGCATTAAAGTAGTAATAAAACCTAAGCAATGTGTAAAATAAAGACCCCACATCCAATAAAATAGTGAATGTCCACTGTTGGATTAATTGTGGGTATTAAAGACACCGGAGCGTTCAATGTGGCCCTTTTGTCCTACTGGCCCTGGCAAGTTGTCTAGTTGAGCAAGACAAGATGTTCCAATGCAGCATAAATTTGTGATTTAAAAGTTAGTCTTTGTTTAAATGGAAAGTGATGTTGAGCAAAATAGAAAGTGTCAAGATGGAATAATGCAATGGCGCATTGATATCGATAAGTGTCAAGAAATTTAGAATGCCCGTTTAAAATTTATGGTTACAAGATTTTTTGCCTTCGTCAAGTTTTGAATTCTGGCAAAGTAATTAACAGGACCCGGGTTGAATTGCTACATAGTGCCATGCAATAGCTTTGTGCCATTTGTGATGGTCTGTGTCCATAGAATGGGAGCCATTCAGTTCAGTCAGTGAGATTTGCGAAAATTAGCTTCACTCAGGCCTTACATATATGTGGCCCAGCCTCTTCCATTTATTAAGAGCTGTCTCAAATGATTCATCATCACTAAATGGTTCCGGGGTGGCCGGTCTTCCATTCAACCGTCTACTAGTTTAGTGGTTGTGGTGATGGTCCCCTCTCTCAGAAAGCATATGTTCTCACATCTCTGTAGACAGTGTAACGGGTGACGCCCTGCTCGTCACAGTGCTAGCACAACTGTTAGCATGGTCATTAGTGTCAATAATATGCCATGCAGTGTTTGCCTAATCTGATTCTGTGAAGAATAACATTAACACCTCTAATGATTGCTGAAAAGGGTGTAAGCACCATCAGGCCGGGGGGAAGCTTCTCACTTTCCCTCAGTATAATTACAGGACAGGGGCCTGTCCTGTGGCTATGGCCCCCATTCCTTACGATTTTTTCAGCTTCGAATGATCATGGGTTTTTGGGGGCTTGTCAGCAATCTTATTCCCTCTGATGTCAATGTAGTTGGGGACCTGGGTTATGATGCTTTTTCTCCCCTGAGCAAGAATCCTCTGTGTTATGGTAAGTGCAGAAAATTATGGGTAGATGTCGTGCTTGCTGGGTGCAGACTGTCAATGGCTGCCCTGAAACCCTGTGTAATCTGTAAAAATCCCTGCCCTTCCCTTTGGGATGTGCGAGCAGGAGTCCATTTGTCTGCTACCCTCGAATATGTGACATCCCTTGCTGCAAACATAGTCATAGTGACTGCTCTCTGAGCTGGTACGTATAACACCCAGCTGGTGACAGCCAGGAATTATTTGGAAAGAGCTCATAATTTAGTTCTAAGCATCTAAATACTTTTTGCCTGATATATGTATTCCAGGGTGCCTGGAGGGCCCTGGAAAAAGAACTGTGCTGACATTAGATCAATTCATGAGTCCTGGGAAAGGTTTGTTTCCATGCTATGACTTTCATTGACAGTCCTGCCTTAGTTCATCCACATACTGGAACTCACTTGGGGAGGTAAGATTCGGGTGAACTCATACCCCAAGGTACTGGAAGACCTGGACACATACTTTGTCCCACGGTCTGAAAGAGAGCTAGATTCTCAGGGGATCCCTCCCTTTTGGAAATGTTTTCTGCGCACTCTGTCATTGACCTCCTTTTTTGTCATTATAGCCCCAGTATGTGGGTTTAATGAATTGGTGTGTGAGGCTGCCTGGTTTATGGCATTGACAAGTCCAGCCTAAAAACACCTCAACAGTTTAAACTCTGTGGGATTTGTTGCATTCAAGGTAATGGGCCAAGGTATTTTGTAAGGCTTGCCAGTTGGTCCTTGTCCACCCCCCATATAGAGGTATGTGATCCAAGAGGGTGATGGAAATTTGGGTATAGAAATTTGGCATGTGGTAGGCTACGACCAGAGACGCAGTTCCAAAGTGAGATCTAAGACCACTCCCATGGGGATGGCCAGAGGGATGTAATTCCATCTACAGGTTTAGCATCTAGATAGGAACAATTTGGGTCACCTCCTATAGTGAACAAACTAATGGAGAGGTCACCTCAAGGGAGGGAGTGAGAGCTATCTCAAGAGGTCCAGCTGAGAGGAGGAACTCAAGCCCAAGAACCACAAAAAGGCAGTTCCTTTTGCTAGGAAGAGAGCATAAGTCAGATATGGGAAGCTGAACCTTGGCTGGGTTGTGCCTATTGGGGGAGCCATCAGTGGTGTGTAGGACAGTTCGAGAGTTAACATGGCTTGGCATAAGGTCTAATGAGATGAATTTTTTTTAAAGGACATTTTTTTAAAGCTGTTTCTGCTATGTCTGACTACATTCAAAAGTATAGTGAAGCAAGTAGAAACAATTCAGTCACGTTTAACCCGCCGCAAATAATCTAAGCGCGCCATATGGTGTTTAGAGTGTGATCAAAAATTGTGTAATGATTCTGGTATAAAACCCTAGACCTACACTTATAACAGACTTAAATATGGGGTTACATCAACTCGAACAAATGGTACCGATCAGAGCGAAAGACTTTGGTTTATTTCTGACCTATTCTCATCCCACTGGAGTGCAGCTACCTTTAGGCATAATGCAGCCTGGGCTGTATCTTCTCTGTGCTCTGTGATTTCCCAAAGGAAGATTTAGTGTTTTATTCAGTTTGTTGATTAAAGACAATATATACTCACTGTGTCATGTTCGTATATATGTTTGTTTGGTGTTTCTCTACAATGCATGAGGGTGAAAGAATACCTGATGAAAACTGAAGTAGGTTCATTGAAAATCAAACAAAATAAAAGAGTTTTTCATGGTCCTCTGCCCCACGCCAGGCTCTGCCCAAGAGTGCTACTGCCAGATTGTGTGACTAAGAGACAACGTAAAAATTATACTCTAAATATGTACAGAGAATCTCACTCTTTTACTGGGTGATATGCTACACAGCAATTTAAACTAAACATAATCTTCTATATTTACATTTCGTAAACATATCACACAAAAGGCGTATTGAAATATAATCATATGATTATCGTTATATACGTACGATAAAAACTAACATCATAACCTGTATATAACAGCATCACGATAGAAATCACAACTCACTTCATTATCACAACCTACATTATCCACGGTCTATCTCCTTCGGTCCCCCCGGCAAGAACCATACAGCGAATTTTGAGAATGGAATTAAAAATGTCTGTGAGAATTAACAAACTGAAAAAAGTCTTCCTTTCTCTTTTTCCATAAAGGTCCCTAGCACTAAATCTCTCCCAGTGTTGTTGCTTTAAATAAATACATGGCCATTGAAGGACACTTCTGTTTGTTATAGTTTTGCAGCAGTCTCACTTTGTACTGAACTTTGTCAAGGCCCCGCCCTTGCTTTTCCGTAGCACTGTTTTTCTTCTTGTCATTTTCATTCCACTGTATAGTATTAAAGAAAAAAAATATAATAGAAATATATTGTGTAAGGAAAAAAAAAAAAAAAAATTTCGTACATGCTGGAATGGTTCTGGAGGCCGGCGATTCGCTCTCTTCCCTTTCGGCCTCCTAAAATCATAAAGATTTTGGGGTTTGGACATGGAGAACAGGTTGTCAGCAATACATAGTAAGTCATATGGTACACACCTTATCGCAGCAGCTTCCCTTTTCCCCCTTTGGCGGACACCGTTCCCCCCCCCAGCCTTCTCTTTCGCACGGAGTAAACATCCGCCCCCGAAAGGGGAAACCCCCGCATAAAAGGATATGTTTTTAAAACAAAGGGGGGGAGACACAGCAGAACACCTCAACCACATAGGGTCCAGTTCCCACCATGTGCCCCTTACCCTCTGTACTTCTCACAATAAACCCAGCAAGCTAAGACCCCTTTCATTGGCCCACCCAAGTCCTCTTCATCTGTTCATCTGGTGACAGCAGTGCTCCCCACCCCGGGGGGAGCACTCTTATCTCTCGCTTTACTGGTATTGCGTGGCCTTCTTCACTCTGATGGCAGCGTGTTCAAAAACCTCAAACGCCACGTAATTCAACTCCCACCATGCTTCTCCCCGACCCCTTTTTTGCGACCCACCCCATTGCCGACAAGCTACTCCGTCGAAGTGCCCCCTTTTTTAACACCCACCTCGTCCCAATTTTCCCCTTCATAGGTCTCCCCACACCATGCTATCCGCACTTCGTGCTTATCACTCACCCTGGCAACCCTCCTGACGAATTGCTGACGATATGTTCCAACCCGGTCCCCTCCCTCGCCTCCCTCGTGAATCCTCGTCACACAGCCATAAAAATTGCAGTGCCACAGGCACATCGAGCCGCCCTGGAAGGACATCCTCTCTTCCCCGCGGTAACTGGCCCTTACCTGAGCGTTCAGTGTAAAGGGAGGAACAAAAGGAAAAGGCCCCCAATGGGGCGCGGGGGGGCCCCAAAACCAATAATGCCAAGAGAGTCTATGACCTTCCAGTCTTGAGGCTTTTGCATGGGCGGATTAAAGGGGGTTTCCCGTCCCCGGGCCCCATGCAATTTGGGCCCTTGGGCTTATTTTCTGACTTTGCCGAGTCCACCCTTTTTTGCTCCCACATGGTATTTATTTGATTTAGCTTCGTCCCCTCAGGTAACTTTGTGCACACCTTCGGGTAAAACGGGAAACCCCATCTTGGGGCGCGTGCTCAGGCACACCTCCCCAGGGAGGGTTTGTCGGGGAGTTTAGAGTGCCTCCCTTAGGGTTTGCATAGAGTTGCCATTCTTTTTTGCGGGGGGACTGGTCTGACACCCCTCTGTGATGCCACTTTCGCTGTTTCGCATAGGGATTATATCTGTATATGGGAATGATAGGCAGGTAGGAACCCCCCTTTGTCAGGCCCTCAGCCGGGTTCTGTCTAAATAGCTGTGCTAGTCGGAACACAACTTCTCTTTCCCCCCAAAGAACTGCCTGGAAAGTTGCTTTTCCCTCACTGGGGGAAAAATAGCCTTTGGAGGCTGTTTCAGAGGGTTAAAGGTACTTACTTGAACAGGTGCAGGACCTTTTTGGTCCCTTTTCCCCACAAGACAGGCGGCCGATCCGGGCCCTCAGGTAAAATCGGCGGCCCTTTTTCGGGAGGCTGGGGTCATGCAGTAAGTTGCGTTGGTACTAACGGGTCCATAGTCCCTGAACTTAATTGGCTGCGTATACCCACTCATCACCCCGTAGCTGTTAGACACTGGCCAACCTCAGCTTCCCCTTGGGGACCCCAGGTTGAGGGGGGTGTGAGGGATGAAGCACTGTTAAAACTGGAAAAAAAAAAATAAAAAAAAAACCAGCAATGCAAACATTGACAACCCGTGAAAGGCCAGCCCACGGCGCCCCCCGAAGCCATATGTGCCTCCAGGGGCAAAAGAAAACCCGAGCACAGGATGCTCGTAAGGCCTGCTCCCAAAATGGACAAAATAGAAAAAACTTTAAAAAAATAGTCTGCCATCAATTGCCCCAACAGGGGCTCTCGTGCTAGCCCCTCCAGGCCACCCCCAACCCGGAAGGTTCTCAGTCCCCCCCAACGACCCCCTAACCGATTGGGGAGCACAAGCGAACCAAAAATGCTGTGTCCCCACGAGCAAGCCCAAAAGCCGAAAGGGCAGGCCGAAACGACCGAGGCCGGACGGATTTTGAGGGAGAGTCCCTGGCCCCCCAAGGGCGTTTCTCCCAATTCTAGTACCTGAAGTGAGCCTCTCACCACTAAACCCCGGGGAAAAGGGGTCAGAGGTGTACTTGGCTTCCCTCGTACGATTTGGAATTGATTACATCAAACCACAGGTGTGGGGGTTTCCTGAATGTCAAAGGGAAGCCCAACCAGGCAAGCCTGGTCCCTGTACTCTTGACTGGGAACGGGGGCCCTCATCCCCCAAAACCAAGGCCCTGATCCACTTCGGTTTTTAAAGTGCCAAAAATACGAACAACCCAGGCAGCAGACAGCCAGCCAAAATGTGGGGTCTGTAGGGCACACAACCCAGGTGTGCTCAACCTAAAAAAGGAAAAAGGGCCCAAAACAGCCAAATGTCCCAACTGTGAAAAGGGGCTCACGCCTGGGCCTGGCTTGCTCTGTCAAGAGGGGCCCTCAGGCGCAGAGTTGCTAAAAGCGACCGTTTTTTTCCCACCCCTCTGGCAGGGTTAAGAAAAAAAGTGAAAAGGCCCCCCAAAACCTCCTAAGAGAAGGAAGCCCCCTTCCAAAGCCAAAACCCGGAGATCTCTAAAAACAGGTTTTTCCAAAAAAAAAAAGGTGCAGAAGAACCACAGGAAAAAAGGGTTTTAAACACACTACAAAGTCCTCCCCAAATGACAAGACTTCCCCCTTTGATGAGGGGGACATGACTCCCTGTTGACTGCGTAGTCACGCAGTTGCAACATTTTTGGGAAAACAGTAAAGGCTGAGAAGGCATTTGCGTCGCATGATGGCAATGACCAAGACTGTCGAGCCCAAAAGGGAAAAAAATGGAAAAGACCCAAACCCACCCCTCCCACCCTCCCCCCAAGCAAACACCCTCCCCACCCAAACCCCGGGGCATCCCCTCACAGGTAGGCCAACCAAGCGACCTTGCCGGAAAGGCCAACAAAAAAAAAGCACAAACAGCTAAAACAAAAAAACCCCGCACAAAGTACACACAAGGCTGGACCTAGGTAGCCTGACAGCCGAGAAAAACCCCTCAAGAAATGAGGACTTTGCAAGGATTTGTCGACTCTGAAACTAGTAAAACCCCAAATCGACGAGTCCTGATGTAACTATCATCTAGAAACCATGGCACACAATCAAAGCATTAGCTGGGGAACTCAAGGGTTCCCCACAAGGAGTGCCACCTCCACGCAATAGTGCGCAGGAGCATTGACATTGTCATGCTCCAGGAACATTAACAGAGGGAACCTTTTTGCTTCCCCGGGGTATCATGTCTTCATGCTGCCACACGTTGAGGGCAAAAAGAGGTTTGATCACCCTTGTCGAGCAAAAATTTCCCCTACTCTGAATAGCCATCACCCACTTTTGGGAGACGATGTTAATTTTCCGTCAAGATTCAAGTGGCCGGGGGCCCCTGAAATTGTACAATTGTCAGCCGGCCACCTAAGTTCCTTTAGATATCCCCCGGTCTGTGTTCTGCAGCACACGCCCGAGTGATCATGGGGGAGACTTCAAGCACAAAACCCCCATCCGGGCTCCCTGTGGCCTGGTGCGACTGGCTTCACATAGCCAACGTTTGAGACTTCCTTGGATCACTCTCCCAAATACCCAAGAGCCCAAAGCAGTCAGAGGAGGGGGCCCCAGCCCCCCCGGCATTGCAACTCTGGTGGAGAGGAAAGGGTGGGTGTCGATGAACCTTACAAGTGAATTTTGGGACTATAATACCCTCCAGGGGTAGCGGCCCAGCCGAAGCAATGACCCAATGCAATTGGAAAAAAAAAGGCCAAATGGTAGGCATTTCAGAACCTTGGCCCCCATTGAGAAGCAAAAGAACCCCACAAAGCCCGCTTTTAAATGCCATTGATGAGGCAGCCTCACTGACCAAAACCAAAACTTGGCCTTGGCCCCGGAGCACAGCGACGCCTGGGATTCAACGCGGAAATTTGGGAGGTCAACCACGGGTAAAAAATTTCCAAAAAATTCCCAAAAGGGAAAAAACCCCCCCCAAAAACCCGCCCCCTTAAAGGGGGGCTGTAGGGGTGCAAGGAAAATGCCAAAAAAGTCGGCAGGAAAATGGCTGGGGAAAAAGGGGAGTCCTTCGACCACAAAACCCCCCCTCACGAGCTATGGGAATAGGTCAAGTGAGCTACCAGCCGCTCAGCCCTAAAATGCATGCACATACCCCCAGTCAGAGGGAAAAAGACTGGCACACGATTTTTTCGAGAACAAGTAGTAACAGCCTGCCCGCCGAAATGAGGGCAAGACAAGAACGCCTACAACCAGCAGACTTGCTCAAACGAGAAAGGGGAGCCAACCCGATAACTAGACTTTTCTTTTTTCTGAAGGGAAATAAGCAAGCATATAAAACCAGTTTAAAATAGCCCTGGGTCTAAGGGATTTTCGATCATTTTCCCCCCAGGGCTAGTAGGTGAGCTTACATTTCCCGCAACTCACAAAATCCACTTACCCAAGAGTTTTGGGAAAAAAAGGGTACCTATTTCCCCTCCCTAAAAAACCCAAAAAAGCCGGGGGAATACCACCCTCTCCTCCTCAGCTGCTGGGGAAGACAGCGAGAGGGTTTGGGACGAACCGCTCTGAGAAATGGGGCCCCCATGAAAAACCTCCACGGGTTCACCAGGGAAAAAGCACAGCGCACAGCATAGCCCCGCTCTTTAGCAATAACACGGGGACATCTGGGTAGATTCCTTTACCTGGAGAAGGCTTTTTAATTTGGGAATCCCCTTCATTCAGGAGAGCCTGTCCAAAAAAGGGAAACAGAGTAAGCTCTTTTGGGTTGGACTACTTTAGGAATAAACAGCTAGATCAAATTCCAGGCACCTATCACTTCTCTAGTGACAGCCAATAGAGAATGGGATGCCCCATAAACCCCCCGGGGGTGCAAATCATCTCCTATGCAACGATCTTGCTATCTCCCACTGGGGCATACTGCCTACAAAGCCCACATTTCTGGACCCCGTGTCTGAGGATGTTGTAGGACAGGACTAAAAAATCATGCAGCCAATCCAAAGCCATGGCTCTGAGACAAAAAGGGTTAAAGGGACAAGTCTGAAAAAACCAGGAATGGACTTGGGGTGGATTTTAGGGCTACCTCTACCTTTGGGTAAGGATAGACCGAACCCTCCTTCCCGAAAGGGGGGTCCAGTAACTGTTGACCGAAATCAAGACTGTCTGTCATGAGGGCAATGAGTGGGAGAAATAGGGGAGACACAGAGTACTAAAATCATCTATTTTGCTTCCGGCCCCCTTTGGACTATGCCCCCCTTGCTCTATTTGGGATAAAAAAACAACATAAGACCAACTAAGATAGTCCAAAAAGAAGCTGCCCCAAAGGGGTCAAAGGGCCTCAACCTCCCCCTGGGGCAAACCTTTTCCCCCTGGCCTCACAAAAACAATCTAATGGCAGCACTTTTTATCAAAGGGCATCCAGGCCCCCAGGATACAAGCCTAAGAATAAAAAGTCAGATGCCCAGAACAAAATAAATGGCGTTGCAAAAAACTCCTGCTCCTCAACGCCAGGGTGTTAAAACGCCAGCTCAAAAAACAGTTCTTGCCAAGGGGATGGACAAAAACCCTACCCGACTTTTTTTCGAGCTCCGCCTGGCCCCAACCCGATAGATTTCCTTCAGAGACTGGCAACCAAAATCAAAGAATACCCCCTCCTGCCTAAAGGGAGAAACCCAAAGGGGTCATTGCAACCACATTCCCCCGGGCAAATAGAACAAACTACTCGTGGATCGGTCATCCCCTTACCCATACTGCAGGCCTGGCTTTGCAGCAAAGGGATGCCACAAAAACCCTAAATAACAGACAAAGCCTCCCGCTACAGGGAAGGCATTTGCATCATGGGAGCCCTAACCCCCGTCCGGGGGAAAAACATGTGGTATACATAAGACTCCAAGGAGCCCTCGACTGTCTTTACAGCGCCCCCAATGACAATATCTACCTTGACTACTATCCTCACCTGGCCAGAGGTTCTGCACAGGGGGGAAAATTATCATAAAAGGATTCCCGCCCCATAGGATCAAGGGGAAAGAGCTTGCTGACAGATTGCGGCCCCCTAATCCCAATTTAAATCCAACCCAAAAAATTTTTAGAAGAAGTGTACGGGGATAGCAACCCCTTTCCCCCTGCGTTCACAGAGAGGAAAAGGGATTTTCCTCCCCGGCCAGCTGGTACTCAACGCCACTGGCTATGAACCCCTGGCCTCTCTAAATAAAAACAGAGTCCCCAAGTCATTCTTCACAATTGCGCCTAGGTTTCCACTGTGCAGGCAGATCATAGAGAAAATAAACTGAAGAAGGTGTTGATGCATTGCGGCGAGCCCAAGCCCCACCGTACTTACTTGAGAATTGTGAGCTCCACAATTCCCAGACAGGGTCCCCGAACACGCCGTCGTGCTGGTAAAGAGATTTGCGATATGCTTACACCCCGGTAAGGGGCGCCTGTGGGAATCCCACCGCCGCGATAAACACCGGGTGTCAGAGAAAAAAAAGAGAAGCCTAAAAAGCTGACACGGGTCGGGCCCCTATTTGAAAGCTAACACTTTGGTTTTTACCCAAAATATGGAAAATTTTTGTCCAAAAAAATTTTTCCACGTTTCCCTCTTGCAACTTAGAAAAATGAAAACAAACTATTTATTATCCCCCTCCATGCCCTGTTATGGCCCGGGAACTTATATTTTTTCTTTAAACTTCTGCAGTTGCCCTTTGTGCGAACCTCCGCCACCCTTCATTGACCCGCCATCCCTCTCTCGTCTCGTTACCTTGGCGGCAGGGGTAACGAGACGAAGCCCGGCCCCCCTGTCCCCCATCTGTGGTTTTTGGGGGGTGGCGAATGCGGGGTATCCAAACAGTTTGTCCAGGCAGGGCGCTGGAGGGACCCCCTAACACTTCTTCATGCTGGGGATTTCATGAGAGGAGTCATTTTTCGCATTGGTTTTAATAATTCATATTTAAAAGATATTTTGAATACCCTACTTGTTTTTTTTTTAAAGCGGATAACTTAATTTTTTAGTAACGGTAGTACTGTGAAAGAGGATAAGGGATGGGATTCCCATTGTACCCTTGCCCTCTGTTCTTTTTTTATTTTGTTTGTTTTTTTCTTATTTTTTTATACTACTTTTACGTATGTATCTACAGTCATTCACTATCCATAAGCTTTGGATAAAAGGGGTTTTTGGTCAGGAAACATAAATACCATTCTTTTATTGTTGATTTTTTTTTTTTTTTTTTTTTTTTGTACAATCACCTGGATATTCAACCCATGTATTTTTAACTAATATAATATAGTTGCATGAATAACAATGCCCCCTGTACCATATAGCTAGGAATTTATTAGTATAATTGTAAAAGTGCACCTCTTAATTCCTGTTAGAATATTCCCAAGTGGTAAGAATAATTTTTTTTCTGTGCACTCAAATAAGCTAAATTAATTCTGAGGCTGAATCTAATTTTGATTTAGTTCCTAATTTAAGTGTTAACCCCAAGTATGGCAACAGTAACACTAGTGCATTCGACTATAACAATATAAGCCCTGTTGTTAAACAAACGCTATTGAAAAAGTCTATGGAAACTTTGCTATTTGTATCTTGATATATATAGAATAAAATGCATGGAAATAATGAAGAGACAGACATTTTCTGTCGTAATTTCCTAAGCGAATAATGCAGTTACTATTCTTTCTACAGCATACAGTCGCTAAAAGATCAGTGCTTCCATGACATTTATTTTTTTTAACATATAAAAAATATGATAATAAAATGAAATAATAAATAATTATATGGCATATCCGTCAGTTGCCTACATTTCCTTTCCATTTGCATACCATGTATGGAAAAAAGAGTTTACCTTCTCAAAATTATAGGTACTTTTTAAACAATAAATTGCCTAACTTTGTATTCCCCGTCCGTTTCCATAAAAATTTTCTCATCGATACAATTTAGGATAAATTAGGGCTGCAGTAGCTAACGGACGTGAAAGTAGCGCCCCAATCAACCGTATTTATAAGCGATACATGAAACATCATCTATGTTGCTTCCTTGTCCATGACTGAACAAGGAGGAACAAACATTCAGGCTAAATGGTAATCTACTAGTAAATGTTATGGAAAGGGAAAAGGGAAAGTCAATTATGTCATATATTTATTCGCTTATGTATTTATATAATTTATCTATTTTCATTATCATCATTAATTAAACTTTATCCTTCAACGATGGAGTGTCTTTTTTTTTAAAATGCTGTCTTGTGCATTTCATATCAAATATTAAAATGTGAATTTCAGTTTTGCTTGGGCCCTTTGTTAACATATTTTTTTAAAAAGGCTTATAGTTTTTATATCTGAATGAATTACAGTGTTACCAGATAAAATCTTTGCTTGCAAATTTCGGGGTGTGCCCCTCCTAAGGAATAGGAACGAAGACTGCCTCGACCTGATCTTAAGGTCATTCTTTCACTGTCTAAATTGGGGGCCATTCAGACAAACACATTCAAAAACGCCCCCTCACAACACATTTCAAATTATGCCAGCATAAAACAAACATGTGCATGCATATGAATAGCGCAAGCTGATTTATACACCATATGTTTTAATCATCTTCACGTTCTAGATAATGATTTACAGTTTTACCCATGCGGGCATCCGGGGATGAAGTGGGGTAACTATCTTGTATTTTTTGTCATCTCTCTCTCTCTCTCTCTCTCCTCTTTCTCTCTCTCCTCTCTCTCTCTCTCCCTCTCCTCTCTCTCGTCTCTCTCTCTCTCTCTCCTCTCCCCCCCTCTCTCTCCTCCTTCCTCCTTCTCCTTCTCTCTCTCTCTCTCTCTCTCTCTTTTCCTCTCTCTCTCTCGTCCTCCTCTCTCTCTCTCGTCCTCCTACTCTCTCTCTCGTCCTCCTACTCTCTCTCTCTCCCCTCTCTCTCTCTTCTCTCCTCTCTCTCTCTCTCTCTCTCTCTCTCTCATGTGGTGTGATTCTCGTAGAAGTAGGACGTGTTTTAGGGGTACCCTTTCAGTCGTGAGAGTTTATCCTGAATCCTTTTTTACCCGCCCCCCAGACAGGGAGCGGGTGAGGTGCCTTTGGCCGAATTTGTCACCTCCTCCCAGGTGTCAGCATAGCCAGTGTTGCCATATCGGGGTCACCCCTTCCCGACGTAAAATGGAGGACAAAAGTTTAACCTCGAAAAGACATGTTACAGGTGTATCCCATAAGAAGGAAAGAAGTGAAGGAAGGGGTGAACATAAGTGACAATGAGAATGAATCGAGCGGGAGAAGAGGAGAAGAAACGAAGAGAGAACCAAAGCAGGAATGAGCATGTTTCCGATGTGAATGGCAGGAAACGATTACTATTTCCACAGGACTGCACCGTGAGTTTCCTGGAGAAATTAAGGTGGGTTACGGAACTGGGCCGGGACCACCGTGATTTCTGGCCATTTAGAAGGAAAACAGACAGAGGTGGTATCTCAGGGGACGACTCAGGGATACAAGGGGACGGTGTGACTTTCCAAAGGCTGTGGAAAAGCTCACGAAAGTGATAATTTTCTAATACCCGACGATATTGGACCTGAATTCTTATTAGACGACGACAGATTGTATGGTAAAGAGACACAATTTATGGACAAAGATGCCGAAAAAAAAGATAAAGGGAAAGGACGCTGTAGAAAAAAAAAAAAAAAATCCCCCTAAAAGATACAGAAATGGGAAGAAAATATTTGTGGTCTTGCAGAGTTTTTGTGTAGATTGTAAAATAACCACTGGGGGAAAGAAAGAAAAAAAAAAAAAAAGCAAATGCACTGGGAGAACATCCCCAGCGATCTTCAAGTCACTCCTGCTAAGGGAAAGAAACCTCTTAAAAAATGGGAAAAAGATACAAGTGGGCACCCATTCAAAATTGTTGGAATAACACAAAGACACTTTAAAAGGGCCTGATGGGGCTTCATAATATTAGAATATTATCGTGGAATGTGAGTAGTTTATTTACCCAGCGTTACAGACATCCCTTGCTTTGTATGAAAAAACGTTTTTGACGTAGTCTGTCTCCAAGAAACCAGGGATACGAAAGGGGATACTCCCAAAATGAATGGTTATAGAGCATACCATATTTCCCTTCCCTAACACGGGTTTAAAATTTTAAAGGAAACGGTTTTCACTAAATTTAAACGACATAAACAGTTTGTTAAAAACATAGAGAGCTGGTATAAACATTTTACACCTGTATATTTAGACAGGTTCAAGTGTCATGGGGCAAAAAAAAAAAAAAAACAGGTGCTGCAATGATAGAGCACTTACGGAATGGGCACACATTGG
>NW_023657603.1:0-25000 GCF_015228065.2 Penaeus monodon
ATATATATAATATATATATATATATAATATCATATATGCATATAATATGCATATATATCATATATATATATATATATAGAATTATATATATCTATACATAGTATGAATATATAATATATATACATATATATTGCATATTATATACATATATGCTATGTATGTATAAATATATATAGTATATAATATATTAATATATATTTAGATAAAAAAAGAATAAATATATATATTATATAAAGTAGTAATATATAGTTAGGTATATATATATATATATATATAATATATAATATATATATAATAGATATATATATAAGTATAGATATAATATATATATTACATATATGCATATATATTATACATATATATATATATATATATATATATTATATTCATCTATATATCTAGATATGCATATATATATGCATATATATATATGCAAATATATAGATACCCTGTGTTTGCTGGGTAAATACTCTGTTAGTTTAATACCACTATCCATGAGGAGAAATAATGTTCACCCTAATGAACTCACATGCTGAGAACTATAGTGTAATACCATGGTTGGGATTTTACATTCCATGCCCACTATGAGATTAGTTTATCATATTGTTTCACCTACGGTGGCTCCCAAGTACCCACCTAAACACACACAGTGAACATATTTCTTTTCTCTATTTTGGTATGCATCAAATTAAGAACAAGGTTAACTACACAAAGACAATGTATATTTCAACAAATGAAACCTCCCATCTCATATACGATAAACAATTCGATTTAGTGTTTATGAAAAAACATAAGTTATTTAGTCAACTGCTCCTTAATGCCATGGCGCCTTTTTCCTCGCCAGATCCCCCCGGAAAGCATGTTCCACCACGGCGGCCCGCTTGGGAACAAATGGCTTGATAACAAATAAATACAATTTAATTCACAATTCTGTTTATGCAGAACTGTTTATGAAACCATGCTTGATTCTCCCTCCCATAAGCCTATCCAGAGTAAAGTAGCTAAATGCTTTATTAATTTGATTATTTGATATCTGTTCAATTTTTCGTACTAATCTATTATTTTACAATGGTTGACTATGTCATAACAGTCTGACCATTTCTATATCTATCCGTTTTTCTTTGTCATCAAGGCAATTTTGATTTTATTATGCCTTATGTTTTCATATCAAAATAATATACTAAAAAGCTGTGAACACAGTTCCTATTTTTTTTTTCCCAAGATGCTTCCATATTTCATACGATTTCATCACAAATGCAGAAACCTCAACTAGTTTTTCTTTTTCCAAAATTTCATGGGGGTTGATTACTTAGGCATATGAAAAAAACAATATATGGCTTTGCCATATATAAATATTTTGTAATATAATCCATACTAAAGTTGTATTAATTTCCGTCTTTTGGTAATTTTACTGATTGTAACAGAACGACATCAATATACTTTTACAAGCAGCCTTAGTCCTTTTTTTTTCTTTTGTTTTTTATATATAGTTAGTAAATTAAGATGCCACAAGAGCTCAAGATTTAGTATCTTTGTGTATGGGATCCACCCTCACTGGGGGCAAATTGACCGATATATTAGCTGAGTGCCATTGGTACAAGAAATAATCTGCAAACACAACAGTAATGGCACCACAATAAAGTGGACAAAGATTGCGGAAAGCATGCTCCATTCTAACTGTAAGAATGCTGTGATGCGCTTATTAAGCATACTGAGGTACGGAGTGTTAACCGAGGGAGTTGTTGGGTCAAAGCCCCCCCTCCTCTCAACCCTCTTCTTAGGGTCAGTGCTCATGGACATGCCCAGTCCAACAGCTACTGAGATTTGTTGTATCAACTTTGTGATGTGGAATTGGAGACTCAGTTTTCTAGTAAGGTTAATGTTGACCAAGAGTGTACATGCATCAGCGTACAGGGTAAATAGACCTGACATCTCACGAGCACTAAGAAACAGTTATAAATAGAAGTACAGCTTCTACAGTCCTCATACTTACTGTGAAATGATGAAAAATAATCAACTGCATATTCACTAGGTCTACAACCATCCTCACATAGCCAGAATATTGCTGCCGACGTTTTTTTATGAATCCTTTTCTATAATGCTTCCTTGCCAAGCTCATCTGTCCCCCACCACACTGAAGGTATGTCACAAGAATTTTCTATACAGAATTGTTGTGACAGTTGGTATGAGTGCTAATAAGTGCAGTACAGGGAGGGCTTGCCCCATCTGGGGAGAGCTTAGTGTTTTGGATTTTTGGTTTTTACTTTTATTTTATTCTTACCATACCCTAGTTTTGGGCATTTCATCTCTGGAGGGTGTGTCCCGCTCTCGTTAACAATGCTCTGGCAATGTGTCATAATGTAAAGAATTACCAAAAAGTCAATGCTGTATCGCATTTTTAAAAGCATACCATTACATGGTGGTTTTCCCGTTACAAAACCATTGAATGTTTTAGTTAAGCTTCTAGCAGCCTATTTCCTCAATACAGATCACACTAAAATTTAGTCAAATGCCGCTCCCTTTAGCAAAGGGACCTGAAGTTGACTAAGGCACCAATTACAGAGCCACCACATTTAACCAGATTATAGAGGTGGGGGGTGAGGGGGGGGGGGGGTGGGGGGGGGGGGGAGATCCCTGACCCTGTCCCAATCCGGCTGATGGCTCCAGCAACTACCAAGCAATCTCTCCTATTACTTTGGCATAAACAGCGCTTTGAGACAGTCATGACCAATTTAATGTCCAGCGTAGGAGTCATGTAAGCACTAATCTTGCCGAGATTTATACAGTTAACTGAGTTATGGCTGGTCAAGTGATCACATAACCATTTATCTGTGAGCCAAAAACTGCAATTTCTTTCATCAGACCAAACATAGTTCCATTTGGATTTAGACACATCCAATATAATTACTGGTACTGTTACTTTTAAACAACGTGGTTTCCCTCACAATTAGTCAAATTGTGAGTACGCGGGGAGCTTTTACCGATAGAATGTCATCTTATGATTGGTCCCGCGACACCCCTTTAGACCCCCCTCTCCCTCCCCGCACAAAAATTGACCTCTCCTTGCTCGATCAGCTGATGCAGGGAAATTCACCTAAAATCTAATAGTCAATTGCAAAGGGCCCTTTGGCAGTTGCATTTTATGGTTATAACTTTCGGGGTCAGTTCTCCACGCTTGTTTTTGCTATCTGAGTAACATGAAGACAGGAAACGTCTTTCCTTGAGAATTTGTTTTACATGAGCTCGTCGTCCATTCCCTCGACAAATGGCGGCGGATTAAACTCCAAATAGTTCCGTCTCTTGCTTTCCAGTATTCCCTTTCTGGGACTCTCTGTATTTAGACGAAGAGCGTCATTGTACTGCAAGGATATCTTCTGGTCTCATCTGGCGTCCTCTCTCTGACCATTATTTTTGTGTAATTACTCTTTCAAAGGTTATTCCTCTGAAGTCATCTATGTGTCAATTGTAACGCAGCGGAACCAATGTACAGTGGGCGTCTTTGCCCGGCAGATCCACTGCTGCTTCTGATCAGAGCTATCTCAAATTCCCCAGTGGTATATACCAGTCCTCGATTGAAAAGACTGCTTAACACAGTACCTTATTCGAAGATTTTTTTTCTCGGCAGCTCATGTCAACGCGATTGATAGCGTTACCGCACCTTTATTTGGAATCTGTCTTTTTACACTAACCTACAATAACAATATTTTCATATCCTTTAACATATTTGGTGCCGCTAGCTTAGATTTCAAAAGTTGTACATGAGTGCATTACATACGTTCAGTAATTATCAAGTTCTAAATAGTTGCGCACATCACAGGCAAATTGCCTAAACTTTCCAAGAATACATCACATCAAAAGAATCCGTAATACTTTCTTGTTTACTAAGTCCAGATTGTAGTTGCGGAATTCAAGGGGACAGTTGTGCAGAGTGCGTTTCACATGTGTTTTGGCAGGAGGCAGTGCGGGTTGTGGGTTGAGCCAGAGCGGCAGGACCTTCGGCTGGTGATTTGCCCCAGTGCGCCGGCATACCTGTTCACATTTCAAAATATTCTTTGGAGCGATTGTAGATCCTCGAAGGTGATTGATCACAAGACATCATATCTACTAGTCTCTTACTTTAACCGTACTGCGGGAGGACAAAGTGGGCTAAGTAGTTTACATTTATAATATATACTAATATCGTTAAATCAAACAGGCAACCTGAGAGGGAAGATATGTGAGACTCTGTCTCATCTCACCATTAGATACTCCCCTTCCCCTCGTTCTTGTTTACGTGATGCGCCATCTAAAAGTAACTCAAGAAGTGGGAATGTTTACTGTAGCCTTATAGATGATAAAGCTAGTTTATGAACTAATGCCATTATTCGGCCATTTTACTCACGGACACCTTCGGTACACAGGGAAATCAAACCACGTTATCAGTGACCCTGTACCTCCTATCTCCCCATTGCCTACCGTCGTCAAGTTCCAAGAGTTAAGGGCTGTTTTAAAAGTCATCTGTTTGATGTGATTTTTTAGCTTGAACCCCAGACATATTTTCTAAATACATATAATGTTTATGTAAGTCCAATTTCAGGAAATTAAGTTCTATGAAAAAAATTGTGAGAAAGTCGCAGTTGAAACTGGCTATCTCACGTAGCTATCCCTAAGGCGGAGTGCGCGTCATCACTCTCTCTTTATTGCCCGTTCCGTTTTCGGACAATCAGAGACGCCGAGCCTGTTTACACCTTTTTTTAATCACGTAGTTTGCGCCTTATTCTCTACAATACTGACTAATATATAAGCATACCCGCTCTTCCGACACAAAACTGATAGAACACAAGTAAACACTTTCATTTGTATAAACACACATTATGGTGTTGTGCGTGCCCCAGATGTATGTAATATGAATATGTGTGTGTGTTGTGTGTGTGTGTTGTGTGTGTGTGGTGTGTGTGTTGTATATATATTATGATATATATATAATATAATAATGTATATCTGCATGTATGTATTTTTATGTATGTGTGTATAATTGTCTTTATACGTGCATATGTGTATATATATATCTATATATTATTATATATTATTATAATATTATATATTATGTATATTATTATATAAACATTGTGTTGGGAGTGTGTGTAACTGTAATACTATGTGTGTATATCTACACATATATAATATAATTATACATAGCACACACACAATGTGTATTATATGTGTATCTGCATATGTGTATATGTATTATACATATAGCATCTGTATGTATTAATCATAGTATGATGTACCAATGCATTCGTGTATTGTATATATATTATTTTGTAAAAATGTATGAATGAGAAATGATATCTTCACAATCAATTTCTGACGAGACGGCAATCGAACCGTCAATACAATCTCTTTGTTTGGGTGAAGATATTCCATTCTCATTCATACCTTTTCTACATTTGTCAATGTTAAATGCCAGGTTTCATAGATGTATAGTATATGCCATCTAGTGCAGTACGTATGTGTATGTATATATATATATTATATATATATATATATATATCTGTATGTATATATATATATATATATATATACTGTAGATATATAATATGATATATATCATCATATCTCGTATATATATGGTATTATTAGTAAGTATGTGTGTGTGTGTTGTGTGGTGTGTGTGGTGTGGTTGGTGGGTGTGTTAAAGTATTTCATATATCCATGTTACATATGTATGTATGAATCATAATATCGTAACACACACACAACACACACACACACACCCACCCATATCTAATTATATAATTATATATAATAGTATCATATATATATATATATATATATGTGGTGTTGTGGTGTGTGTGTGGTGTGTTGTGTGTGTGTGGTGTGTGTGTGTGTGTGTGTGGTGTTGCAAGGGTGGTTGTTTGACTAAAACGAGGAGCCCGACTTAAACCCCCTGCCTCGTGAAGCGAGAACGGCATAGGACGCAAATAAAGGGTCCCGTTCACTATCCGCCTGACATGACTTGACACACATCTGGGCCCTGTAAATGTAGCGGGCTAGTGACCCAGGATTCCTACGCCAGGCTTGACATGACACCCCTGGAGGCGGAGAATTAGAACTGAAGTCCTTGTGGCCTCAGCTTATCATTTAAAATACGATAAAATGGGCGAAAGAAACTGAAAGATACTGGATGATGATATAACTGCTTAAGGCACAAAATGTACAAGCAAAATACATACTAAATTACGTTACTTTACTAAAATGAACAAGATAAGAAAAAGAAACATTTAACTTCCCAAAAATAAATGCTTAAATGTTAAGTTACTGAACACTTAAAAGATGAGTAAGAGGTTAAATAACGAAGCGGGGAAGAGCCGAATCCTGCACCGCCTCGCGTAAAATAATGCTAACAACGAAACAAAGTGCGAACGAATACTAAAAGCCAGCAACTAAGACCGTGAGGTGACAATAACGGGAGGTTGCTGCTGCAGTCACAGCGACTGTTGCATTCTGGTGGTGGTGGGTCTGGGGGTCAGGGAAGCAATCCAGAGGGGGTAACACAGTTTTCAGATAGAATCTCTTTATAAATAACAAATGAATAAGAGGTAAGGAGGGTAAGCAACAGAAGATTGGTGGAGGAGAGGTAGTGTGCAAATTAAAAAAAAAAAAAAAAAAAAAACGGGAGTTGAAAGAAGGGGCGAAACCCCTTGCTTCTTTATTTTTGTTCTGCTTTTTTGCTCATGCCTGGGCCTTAGCTAAGGTAGCAGTAGGCAAGTCTTCATTTAGAACTTCCACTGCAGCTGTAATATATTAAAGAAATTTTTTTTTTTTTTTTATGGATTTTAGTCTTTATTTATTTTATTTTGTATTATTTTTATTGTTTTATGGTAATGTCCTAGGCTGTGAGCGTCAATGCAACAAATGATATTTGCGGCTGTCGATGGGTACAAGCGGAAAGAAAAGCGTAAGTCGAGTTTAGTGGGAAGGTGGTGTGGAAGCGGTCCCGGCTGCTCAACATGAGCCATACGTTATTGATGATTAATGTCTACTGAACACAAACTATAGCAACCGAGAGCACCATTTAGGATATTTATTTGTCAAAGATTTATTTTTTATTTTTTTTATTATTTTATTTTTAATAATTTTTTTTTTTTACTTTATTGCTAAGAAGAAACAAGGAACGAATTATTGACCGATTTTTCTTATTTTAATGTTTTTATTGTTTATTATTATTATTATTTTATTATTAATTATTATTATTGTTACGCCGACCGCCTCGTTCTGTCTGCCCAACACAAGGCAGGCTAGGCAGAACGACGTGCTATTCACAGGTCGTGAAACACTGAACAATCGGCCAAGATGCACCGAGCACCAAGCGTCAAGAAACACCACAAGAGGAAACGCCAAGTGGCGAGGCAGTGGCACGAAATAAACACAAATCATGACGTCTTTCCTTTAATTACACAAGTTTATTGACCTTACACTTTTTCTATAGGCCAAATAAAGGGGGAACAAGCACAGTCACACTGCGCACAATACACTTATAACAGGGCAACACAAATTAATATCAGTCCCAAGGGCATCACACAGGTCTTCACAAGGAGCAGAACCCAACCTGTCGTCCTCTCTTGGCTTGTTCCTCCGCTCCTCTGCTCACAGCAGTTGCATCATGTTTGCCCAGGTCATCCTTTTCATGTTAACACATGCGCAGTGTCATCCTTTCCATGTTAACACATTTTTCGCACCGAGACAAAGACCCACTGGTGGAAGCACTATCCCCGCCCTATGAGCAGCAGTATGCTCCTGACATACTAAACCTGAAACAAACTACAGAAAATTTAAATCAAATTAGTTCCTCAGGAACAACAAATTCTTTAAACAAAAGTAACCGTAAATTGAAAATCAGTTCTCAGAAAGCACAAAAATTGCTTTCATCAGCGCAGCTTTCTTCGCTCTCGCTGGGTCGCTCTGAGGAAGGTGTGAGCGGCGGTAGATTGGCAGTGGGCATCCAGATGGTATCTCCCTGCCCCAAGACCTGGCTCATGGTCACACTGACGTCTGTTGCCTCGCCCTCCACCGTCCAATGCTCGTCCCTTCATCTGGTCAGCGTCTCCACGTACCTCATCGACCGCTGCTGGGGCTAACGTCATCTTCTTTTTTTCACCATGGCCCAAAGGAGTAGCTGCCTAGGCCCATGGTAAACGCCACACCGTTCCGCACGTGGACACCGACGGTCGTTTCCGCCCCTCTGCAATTCGATAGAGTGACATCAGAGAGGGCAATACCACCGTGTATGGCCCTTCCCAGGGGCTCTGTAGCTTCGGCGAGAGCCCTCGCTTCCACCGACGCGGTTTTATGCAGCCACTCTGTCACCTATGTTGTACCTCACTTCCCTCATCGGGCGCGTGGTCCATAGGTCTCCTTCATGGGGGGCATGCCGGCTAACTTGAGCTTGCATGCACTCGTCGGTGCACCCTCCGCCAGGTTAGACGGCGGCGTTCCAGTGTGCCAAGTCCCTCGAGGAAGTTTTCGCAGGCAACGGGGCCCCACACCAACAACTTCTACGCTCCCCGACGACTCTTCTGGATGCTCCAACTTTCCTCACGAGTGCCCAGCTTTGCACTCAACTACTGGCACTCTGGCCCTTATCTCGGGAAGTTAGCTTACAACACTGTACAACTAACCCCTCCCCTGGGTCCAACAGTGGCTCTGCCCAACCGCTACGGGATGCTCATCAGAGGCCGTTTGCAGGTTGTGGATGGGCTCCACGAGGCCCTCTAACTCACGTATCGAACTCTTGACAGTCCGACTACATCGGGATTCTAGACTCGTCCCTCCTGGGGGGCAAGGTGCGTCGACTCAGCCATAACTAGCTCTGCACAGCCAACCTCTGAAGCAAGGGGCACATCTTCAACACCCGCGTGCACCCTCACCAGTTTCCGCCAAGGTCGACACACGCCTTACTCTGCGTCAGGTCAGTCAGGCCCAACAAAGCATTGCTCGTCCAGATCGGCACATACACCGGCACGCTGCTGCCCGTGCTGCTCCACGCCAATAACGAGCCTCCACTGTTCCCCTTGAGCTGCACCAATGCCCCATGACACCCACAGTCCTCTGTGTGTGCGTGGGTCTGGAAGTCGCATAGTGGCCAACATATCAAGGCGCAGCCAGCACTAGGTTCTTCTGCAGCCCCAGTGTCCACTGGTCCAGGTGGATGCTTCCATCTTGCTACTGAGCCCTCCCACCTGCATCGTGTGCTGGTTAACGTACGGGCAGCTTACCCAATTCGGGCCCGGGAACCGAGGACGCTTGGGTTTTGCGGCCCCCTTCTCCACCTGTCCGAGTTTTTCCGCCTGTACCACTTCCTTAGCCTGGACATGCTCTCGGATGTGTGACCATACTTGCTCACAGTCCTTGCCAGCACTGCTGGGGAAAAAAAAAAAAAAAAAAAAAAAAGGGGGGGTGGGGGGGGGGGGGGGCAAATCCGAATCCGTCCAGTGAGAGACGTGTTCTCCGCTCGCCTCCGACACGACTACGTCTGTGCCCTTCTCACTCGGGGGGGGGGGGGGGGGGGCAGCCCCAACACAAGCCTTGGAAAGTGCTCGGGCTCACCTTCCTCAATGCCTATACCTTCTCCACTTTAGCCTTATCGCGCCCAGAGGTCATGCGGGGCTGAGCACCTGGCCCTAGGCCACTGGTTTGCCTTCAGGGAAGGCTTGAACTCCAGGCCCTCGCCAGCGCCCACCTGCAGTTCCTCTGGGGTGTGCCTGCTTGACGTAGATTTTACAGCTGCTGTGGTCCTGCAGACGTGTCAACACATAAATCGCAGCCAGGCCAACGATCATCCTCTTCCGCAGCCGCAGGGGCTTAAAACCTACCTTACCAGCGCCTCCACATCCGGGCGCCAGCTGGCAGTGGTGTCGCCACGCAGAAACGAAGTTCCGTCTTCTTCAAGCGGGCCCAAATAAATACCTCGGCCTGGTGGTGTCGTGCCTCGCGATAACGCGCGTTTCAAAGCCTCCGCAACATGCTGGTGTAGGAGAGGCATGTTGGGATGGCGGGCAGATGCCCCAACACTTCCACCGCGGGGGTCCCCGTAGCGTGCTGGTTACCGAGCTGCAGGGCCTTCTTCTTGCTCATGGCTGCCCGCCATCTTTGGACGACATGATAAATCGCCGCTCTCACTGATCAAATTCACAAATCCCGAACTGCCTGACACATTTGTTACGGCCGACCGCCTCGTCCTCTCTACCACACACAAGGCAGGCTAGGGCAGACGGGGCGTAGCTATTCAAACAGGGTCGTGAACACTGAACAGCCTCCCAGAGGCCACCGAGCACCACAGCGTCCAGAAACACCACGGAGGTAAATGCCAAGTGTTGCGAGGCAGGTAGGCCAGCGAAATAAACACAAAATGACAGTCCTTTCCTTACTATTTTAACACAAGTTATTTACCCGTACAATACACTTTTTCTATAGGGAGGCACAATACAGGGGGAAACAGCATGTCCACTGCACGATACGCTTTAACAGGGGCAACAACAAATTATATCAGGTCACAAAGGGCAACACGAGGTCTTCACAGGAGCAAGCACCCAACGCGTTTCTCTTGGCTTGTTTCCTTTCCTCCGGCTCCTCCGTCGCTCACAGCCAGTTGCATCATGTTTGCCCAGGTCATCCTTTTCCTGTTAACACATGCCCAGGTCATGTCCTTTTCATGTTAACACATGTTTCGCACAGAGACAAAGACCCACTGGCGTAGCGTCATTATTAGGTATCATTATTATTATTTATTATTACTCTTATGTATTATTATATTATTATTATTATTGTATTATATTATCATGATTATTTTTATTATATTTTGTGTTACTAGGGGCCGTCAGTGAACTAAAAACAATAAAAAAAACTAGACATTATATAATGAGTGCGAAGGGGAACAGTTAGGATAGAGAGGCAAGGAAAAAGCACTGGGTGGTGATGAGTTGAACAGATGAGTGATATGGGTGACAAACAGGTGATGTTATGGTGATAATTGCGGAGGAACGAATCAAGCGGTGTGGTTTTTTGTCCATCCTTTGGGTATTGAAGGGCTATGGCAACTTGGTCTGAACTGGGTTGCAGAGTGGGTGGGACTCTATAGTTTAGCAATGTGTGTGATCATAACCTACATATATATGACCATAGGTGGCTTAAGGTTGTGGGTAATTTTATGTGATTAAGCAATAAAGAAATGAACTAAAGAAACTAAAACGAAGTAAACAAGACCAAAACTTAATTGGGTTTAACTGAACAAATATAAAGTCAATATAGAACCGAAGTATTTTGGTGTTTAAAAACACAACAAAGCGCAATAGTGCGTGAATAATTAATTTTAGAAACGTAATAGAACTAATGTAACAGAACAAAAAACAAGTGTGAGTACAAGAGAAAATGTAGGAAAGTGGCTCCGTGTTTTTTGTTTATTGTTTTCCGTAAAACATCGTCCATCCGGCTCTGACTCGCGTTCTGCCTTATCAATTGCACGAGTTGCAAACTCCATAATCACGAGGCAATCGAGTCAGAGTCCATAGCAAGTTTTGGAAGTGATGTTGTTATAAAAATTTTATATATATTATATTAATATTTTATATATATATTATATATTATTTATATATATATACAGGTAGCAAGGTGTGATTCTTATGTGGTAAAATCTTATTTTTCTCTTTGGCCAGGCAACCCTAACGATTGGGTGGGAAATATCCCTTTAAAGAAAAGTTTGTTTTAAAAAATGAATTTACTTATAAAAATGCTAATAATTTTTGAAAAAATAAACACAAATTTAAAAGAAAACTTAAAGCTACAACTAATTAGTTTCTTTCGTTCGGGGTTCCTCAAGCCTAGGGCCCCTTTAAACACGCTCCCACGTGGTGATGAATGTGGCACTACATAGAGAGGTGCTCTAAAAATTTAAATGCAAATAGGATTTCATAAAACACGAAAGAAAAAACAGGAGATATATATATATGTGTATATATATTATATATATATATATATTTTATATTATATATATAAAATATATATATATTTATATTATCGACAGAATATATATATATATATATATATAATATATTATAAAATGTAAACTAAATCTCCCGCTCCGGGGACATCCGTCGGCCTCTTCTTCCGCAAGAGAGGATGGTGTCTTCGCCTCCCCGACAGCCCGGTGTCCAACTAGCTCCGTCCATCCAGCCTGTATTAACATAAATGCTATGCCCCATCCAGTGGACACATACAAACCGCAGTTCGTTCATTGAAAATTTGAAACTAATTCTAACTTAAAATCATCTCGCGGGCCGGATTAAACCCTTTTCGCGGGCCTGATTTGGCCCGGGGGCCGTAAGTCTGACACCCTGGTATAGATGGCTAGTTTGTGTGTTACTTTATTTAGAGAGGTCACTGTGTCAGTGATAAAGTGAATTGCCTAATTTTGCTAACACAGTAATTCTAATCGTTGAAACAGGAAATCAAATTCTCATGTGTAGCGATGCCAAACAAATTGAAATTGTGTCACCCATAAAATTAAATAAACCGCAGCAGAAGCAATAAACTTGTGCGTGCAGTAAACCCCGTCCTTGAAAGATAGTGAATCATAGGTAAGGGAACAACCCTGTCAGTAAATAGGTGAAACTAGCACAAACTAGCACGAACATGCCCACATCAACGTGGGGATACTCGTGCTAGTGTATGCTAATTTGTGCTGTTGCCTTATGATCCTGTCCCTCTCTATTCGTATGTGCAATCTTGTATATCTCCTGTTTTTTTTCATATGGCTAAATTGACATAGTGCCGTTATATGCTGGTGATGGGTGTTGCTTTAACAAATTTATATGGCAAACGTTTGTCTTCACCATAAAAAATGAAGTGGGGATGTTCCTCCTAAGGTGCTTGGAAGGTGTTATTGATTGCCCTCTGGATGATAGGTACCTATCATCCCAACCTGAAGTGGAGGAAGATAGAGATTCCACAGCATGTTTTTGTATTGTCCTATTTTGTCTCTCTGTAATTCCGTTAGCTTGAGGTTTGTAGGGAATATGTTGATCTTTTTGATATCGACTGTATTACAAAGAGATTGTAGACAAGAACGATTAAAATTGGTGCCATTATCCAAACGATCTCATCCAGGGTGTTATGTCTACAAGTAACATTTTCCAAGAAAGCATGGGTGACCGTGCTGTGGTAGCAGATTTGTCTGGGACAGGGACGAGCTCACAGAACTGTAAAATTTGTCTATGAAGACTAGCAGATACCTATTGCCTTTATGGAAACAGAAAATTCCAAGAGGGCGTCAACATTGACGGAATATCGTAAGAAAGCACAGGGGCCGGTGCCGACACGGAGCCCTTTATATAGCAGACAAAGCTGGCACTTTTGTACATTTTCAGTTACCCTTGATTTCTAGGCAAAGGGAAGAAAAAACATGATCTTGCAGTCTTAAATGTTTTTTTCAATGCCTGATTGGAGGACGTGGGGCCTTGTAGAGTAGCTGCAATACCATGTTTCAGGATAACCACCTGGTTATATGTGTCTTTGATGGGTTCCACGTCCCTTCTAGGGGCAGAGTAGCGGAACAGGAGGCCATCCTCTAGGAAAGATTGCTGGGGGGAACATGGGATTGTCTGTATAGGGGTTTATGATGGATTTTCCCCCATTCAATCAGAATATGTGGATCATCTCCCGTGTCTATGCACACCATCTTGTTTGTTTCTTTAATGTATCAGATGCCTGTTGTTGCTCAAGTGACCATATAAACTAGAAACTTTTGATAAAGCCTCGAGAGTGGGTGAGACATGAGGCAAACCTTTTCATGAATGGTTTTTTAGCATCCAACTAGACCAAGGAAAGACTTAATGTGCTTGTTTTGAGGGTTTGGGGAAAATTTCCATGACGTCTGGTGATAATCTGTCAGAGTTGATTGTGTGCCCATCTATTCAAATTTTCCATTGGAAAATGTGAATTTCTTCAGATATATAGTCAAACCGATAGTCTCTGAAACACTTTTCTGAGCTATAGCTCATGATCTGCCACATCTCTGGAGACAATCTACAAGTTGTTGAGTACAGTGTTACCCACCAAACCACCATAAGGTGAGAAAATGTAATAGAGGAGTACATAAGTCCAAATGCTATTGACTTTAATGGGAAGTGGTCCTGTGGGGTGGAAAAGACTGTAAATGCTCTAGACTTCTCGTTAGGGTCTACCTAGAAGAAACCTGCTTGCAAGTCTATGGCGAAGAAGACTGCATATCCTTTCCCAACATCCGCAATAGGGGATGGGAAAGCAAACCCGGAATAGTGAGGGCATTTAGTTTGTGATAATCCACTATTGGGGCAAGAGATCCAATTGCTTGGTTCTATAAGATGCCTTTTTAAAAAATTTGATATTTGCTTGATGAAAGATTGCCTACAGCTATGTGATACTGGTATGTAGGGATGTAGATATGCTTTGCGTCATTTTGTAACAGGATTTCATTTTCAATACCGAGGTCCTACCATCGGGCTCTCTGGGCTGGGTAAAAAGTGTGGGAAGTCTTTGAAGAGGTGCTGTAATACTGCCATACCTTCTGAATTTGCAGATGATGTGAGATCTGTATCCTGCCTGTGTCGGTAAGCCTAGGCCAGGTGTGACACAAGTAACTAATGTACGTGGGAGGGAGGTCGGGCTCGACTAACGGCAGTGATATGATCTTTCCGATGTGAGTGGAGGGTCTGGAAAAAGTTTATTCGAAGTTGGCCTTAAAGTCATCCCAAGCACTACTTTTTATTTTCTTTAACCCCTTTCAATAATTCACTGATCGTGGGGGTGCTGAGGTCAAGTCTTGGAGAATTCTCTGAGGTATGGTCAAGTGGGCGGTTTTCAGGAGTTTACATAGTTTTCGGTTTCCAGAAAGTTTGGGAAGCGAGGTAATTTACTCCATTGGATTTTGTAAAACATTTTGATGCCCGGTCATTTACCACAACAAAAGGATATTATATGTGTTGCCAGAGAGGAAACCATTACAGTTAATTCACTGATTACATTTAGATACGCACTGCTTCTCCGTGGACGAGCCATGGGGAAGACCTACAGGGGGTTTGCAATGTTATAGTTTTCTAGGGACACATTGGGAGTATGCTTACTGTGTAAACCCGAATCTAGGAAGGAAAAACATTATTATTCTGAACGAGGATGTCCAAAAACTCAGACCCGACTCATTTTCTACAAGTAATCTGTCTTCCTTCTGCTCAGAAGTTAGAACTGCTGTTATTGACTACTTCACAGCCCTAGACAAAACACCCAACTCCAGCTCATTAGTGATTGGGCTGAAGGATTCCATAATCGTTTACAGCCCATAATGCAGAGTCTATTCTTTACTCCCCACTCCCTAAAAAACTGGTAGAAAGTTTTAGTTACAACTACATCCCCCCCCCATAATGAGCGTTTTATACCCTTCTATATATACATACACATGTGTATATATACACACACATATAATACTACACGTGGTGTGTATATACATATATATGTATATATATATATGTATATATAAAATTATATATAAAATATATATATATTTTTTATGCCGACTGCCTCGTCTCTCTCCCACCAACACAAGGCAGGCTAGGCAGACGGCGTGCTATCCACGGGGTCGTGAACACTGAACAGCTCCAAGAGGCACCGAGCACCACAGCGTCCCAGAACACCATGAGGGGAAACCCAATTGGCGAGGAAAGCACGAAATAAACACAAAATGACAGTTTTTTCCTTTATTTACACAAGTTATTTACCCGTACACTTTTCTATAGCCAATACAGGGCGGAAACCAGCATGTCACACAGCTTATAAAAAGGGCAACACAAAGTTTATCAGGTCACAAAGGCACACCGAGGTCTTCACAGGAGCAGCACCCAAACTCCGTCTCTGGGCTTGTTCCTCCGCTCCTCCGCTCACAGCCAGCTGCGTCTGTTTGCCCGGTCCCTTCATGTTAACACATGTTTCGCACAGAGACAAAGACCCACGGGGCGTAGCACTATCCCCCCCTATCAAGCTCTGACATACCTAAACATGAACAAAAAAACAGAAATTTAGATAAAATTTTGCCCTCGGGAACAAACAAATTCTTTAAAACAAAAAGTAACCGTAATTGTAAATCAGTTCTCAGAAACACAAAAATCTTTCATCAGCGCGGCTTCTTCGCTCCGCTGGGGTCGCTCTGGAGGAGGAGTGGGGGCGGTAGATTGGCAGTGGCACCCAGAGGGGTATCTTCTGCCCAAGACCTGGCTCATGGTCACCTTTGGGATGTCTGTTGCATCGCCCTCACCGTCCAAATGCTCGTCCTCATCTCGGTCAGCGTCTGCCACGTCCCTAAATCGCCGCTATTTGGGGCTAACGTCATCTTCTTTTTCACATGGCCCCAGGAGTAGCTTCCTGGCCCATGGTAACGCCACAGCCGGTCCACGTGGACAACAGACGGTCGTTTTCGCCCTCTGCGAATTCGATAGGTGACATCAGAGAGGGCCGCTACCACCGTGTAGGGCCCCTTTCCCCAGGGGCTCTGTAGCTTTGGCGAGAGCCCTCGCTTTCGCGCGGGTTATGCAGCCCACTCTGTCACCTACGTTATACCTCACTTCCCTCATGCGCCGTCATAGGTCTCCTTCATGGCATGGCCGCTACCTTGAGCTTGCCACGCACTCGTCTTTGCACCTCCGCCAGTTGGGCGGCGCTCCGGTGCGCCAAGTAATCGAGGAAGTACAGGAAAAAGCCCCACACCAACCAACTCCTCGCTCCCCACACTCTTCTAGACGCTCCACTTCCTCCAAGTGCCCAGCTTTGCACCAGCTTGGCCCCTTCGGGGCCTTATGGGAAAATTAGCTACCAACACTGTAATTAACCCCTCCCCTGGTCCAAAAAAGCTCCCCCCAAACCGCTACACCAATCAGCCAGCTGAAAGTTTTGGATGGGCTCCACGAGGCCCTCTACTCCACGCATCACTCTTGACAGTCGACCCTGATTCAGACTCTGTCTAGTGCAGGTGCAGTCGCTCAGCCGAAACTACCTCTGCACAGCCAACCTCTGGAAGCAAGGCATATCTTCAACGTGCACCCTCCCAGCTTCCGTCCAAGGTCGACACACGCCTTACTCTGTGTCAGGTGGTCAAGGCCCACAAGCAGTGTTTCGTCCAGATCGCCACATACCCCGGGCAGCCGCTGCACCGTGCTGCCCACGCCAATACGACCTCCACGGGCCCCCTTGAGCTGCACACAATGCCCCGTGACACCACACAGTCTCTGTGGTGCATCTGAAGTCGCATAGTGGCCAATACCCGGCCACACTAGGGTCTTCTCAGCCCCATTGTCCACTGTCAGGTGGCATGGCTTCCCTCTACTGAGCCTTCCACCTGCATCGTGCTGGTTCGACGGCAGCTTACCCAAGTGGGGGCCCAGGAACCGGGACGGCGGGGTTTGGGCCCCCCTTCTCCAGCCTGTCCGAGTTTTCCTCCTGTACCACTTCCTTAGCCTTAGGACATGCACACGGATGGTGACCATACCTGCCACAGTCCTTGCAGCACTGCTGGAAGGCATCAGAATCCATCCGGTTTGAGAGGATTTTTTTCTCTGCTCCCTCTACACTATACGTCTTGTGCCCTACCTCTCCGCAGCCCAACACAAGCCTTGGGAAAATGCTCGGCTCAAACCCTTTCCCCAATGCTACCTTCTCCACTTTAGCCTTCCGGCCCCGGAGGTCACGGCGGGGCTGAGCAGCTGGCCCTAGGCCACTGGTTGCCTTCAGGAAGGCCTCGAACTCCAAGGCCCTCACCAGCGCCACCTGCAGGTCCTCAGGGTGTGCCTTCTTGACGTAGATTTGGGAGCTGCTGGTCCTGCAAAGCGTCAACAAAAAAATCGCGGGCCAGGACCACGATCATCTCTTCCGCAGCCGCAGGGTACGACCTCCTTACCAGCGCCTCCACATCCTGCGCCAGCTGGGCAGTGTCTCGCCATGCCTCACAGTCCGTTCTTCAAAGCGGGCCCGATATACCTCGGCCTGGGGGTGGTGCCCCAAACGGCGTTTCAAAGCCTCCACCACGCTGGGGTAAGAGGCTGTTGGGATGGCGGCAGATGCCCCAACACTTCCACCGCGGGGCCCCTTAGCACTGTTACCAACTGCAGGGCCTTCTCTTCCTAGCTCCAGCCCTGGCAGATGCCCAGCATTTCAAATTGGGCGACATATGCCTCCCAGGCCACCTTCCCATCGTACTCAGCTGGCTTACGCTTCACAGAATGTCTGGAGCCGAGGGGCTGCGGGGTGGAGAAAGCGTGCCGTGAAATAACACGCCCGGGGGGAGGAAAGGGGATGAGGGGGGCAACGAGGCGGGTTGACCGGTCCGAGTTTTCCGCCACCTATACCCAAGGAGCGGTTTTCCCATGGGTCCCCAGCCTTCTGCAGCGACCACTGGGTCCGACACGATGCTGCGAGGCCCGGGGGTTTCCGCCACGGACCCCAGGCAGACCCCAGTAAAACTGACACTCTGGCATCTGTTGCCAGAACCTCGTCTGCCTTCTCTGCTTGCAACGTTCTACCTCGTGATGCCGCCTTTCCTCCTTCACTCGCCCCCCTCAGGGCCTTGAACCTCGCCCTTCAGAGTCTGCACCTCCTCCATCAGTTCACTCTTTACGCTGTTGCAGGCCTTGTCGGTGGACTGCTGAGTTTCCATCTTCACAGATGCAAGATTGCTCTGTAGCACCTCAACAAGTTGACAGAACTGTTCCTCTGCCCTTTCCCTTGCCTGCATCTCGACGAGATGGTGCGCCTGCTCGCATGCCCTCTGTGCCTGCTCTTCTGCCCTTTGTGCCATTTCCTCCCCCATACCGGCCCGTATGGCAGTGATCAGGTCCATCTGGCTCGGGTTCACCTCACTCGTGCCTGCCTCAGTCATAGCCTCCTCTCCCTCATGGGTGCCCCCATCTTTGACCACATGATAAATCGGCGCTCTCACTGATCAAATTCACAAATCCCACTCCTGACACCCTTTGTTACGCCGACCGCCTCGTCTCTCTGCCACCAATACAGGCAGGCTAGGCAGACGGCGTGCTATCCACAGGGGCGTGAACACTGAAAAGCTCCAAGAGGCACCGAGCACCACAGCGTCCCGAACACATGAGGGGAATCCAAATGGCGAGGCAGGGCACAAAAAACACAAAATGACAGTCTTTCCTTTTTTACACAAGTTTATTTACCCGTCACTTTTCTATAGGCACAATACAGGCGGAAACCAGCATGTCACACTGCATGATACAGCTTATAACAGGGCAACACAAAGTTTATCAGGTCACAAAGGCACACACGAGTCTTCAAAAGGAGCAGCACCAACTCGTCTCTCGGCTTGTTCCTCCGCTCACAGCCAGCTGCATCATGTTTGCCCAGGTCCCTTCATGTTAACAAAACGTTTCGCACAGAGACAAAGACCCCTGGCGTAGCAAAATTATACATATTCAGAGTGATTTTTTTTTTGTATAATTATTTTTTTTTTAACTAATTTGTTTACATTGTCCCTATAGTGGTTGGTGTGAAGTGAGGATGTATAACAGCTTTCCAGACTACTTCTTACAGCTGGCAGTGGTAAAATTATCCAATCAGCATCTAGGACAAGCAGTGACTCATCACCATCCCTGCCTGACTGTGAGCTCTGTTCTTTAACATTAAGAGTTGGATTGGCATTAACAAAGAGGCCTTTATTCTTATAACGAACACTGAACCCGCTCTGGAGAGAGTGGACAAAATCTATTTCCAGTGGCCTAAGTGGAAATCGTTTGGGGCATATACAACTCACTATCACCCCTATTCAAGGGAATGCCAAAGGGGGTGGCAGTGGTATGTAAACACCCCAAAAAGGGCTAGGTAATGGTTGGTGGCAGCTGATGAGATATAGTGTTTAATAAGATATATAAGTAATCTTTCTCAAAGAGCAACTCTGTATATGGTGACACCAAGGGAAGTGTGTGTTCGTATGCGCTTCAGTACTGATATCAAAAAAGCTAGCAGAGCGTGATTGGGTGCCAGAGCATGGTATGAGTTCACGAGAGGAAGAGTGAGGCTCATTGCCTCAAGTGAGAAAAAGGGAAAAACAGAGTAATGAAACGTGAGGGAAACGTGATGTCCAAAAACGGGAGGAGTTTATCAGTGTCAGAACAGTCAAGGTGAGAGCTGTCAAGGAGGCTATATAGGTAAGGTGGTTGCACATGGAGATTTCCTAGTTGGCATCTCGTCTTGGCAGCCAACCTTAACCCCACCACATTTTGACAGAGCTGTATGTACTCGGTATTCACACACAGTACTAATAAAACCGTGTTGTCAGATTTATTTAAAAAACAACGAGCAATGGGCCTACAACTAAATAACTAAATCTCTTACACACTATCACGACATTCATTTGAATTCCACATACTATGTTTAAACCCTACATCCCATTCTTATTTTTTTTCAAAACACTTTTGAGGCTAGCATTCCTGTAATAATAAAAAAAAATGTAAGTGTATTAGCCTCAAAATTTAAATGTATAGTTTTTTTACACAGTTTTTGATAACGGGATGATACACGAAGGATATTTACTGTATCACTCCTGGATTTTTCTCTAATGCTCTTCCATAAAAAAGGTTCAAATTCATGAATTAATCGGTAATTCGTGGGACGGATAAACTTTTTGTTTCTCGCATTTACGCGGAAAGCAGTGGCAGCACAAAACACCGAATTAGCAAAATGTTAGCAAAATCAAACCGCGCTTTCCCCCCTCATAATGACACGTCATCCAAGTGGTGCCATAGTTAAACCCAAACGGACACAAAAATTATCAGTATCAGTATAAGGACGCAACAAAAAAACGACACTTTTGATGAAGCTTGCGAATCTCTTTTTATTATAATAAGGCTTACATACAAACAGGAAAAAAATCACATTTTGTTTTGTGTTTTCCACATATCCCAGTGGGGATGATTATATATAAGTAATTAATGCATGCAGTTTAATATGCCTTTAAGTGGTTGTATATAAATAATTGATCATTTATAGATTTTCTTGCGGGGGAGTGTTAAAGTGTTTTATATGATATAATGTTTTACTACATAATACTACAAACTTTCCGCCATTTCAGGATACATTCTTCTATGTTACATTGATTGTGGCTTCCTTAATTAATTGGTTTAAAGGTATGATTTTCTCCACTCAACAAAGTAAAATGTTAACACTCTGGAAAAAAAAAAAGTGTAGTACTGGTGTTTAAAAAGCTTAAAAAAAAAAATGCAAGAGAATTGTTGAAAGCCGTTGGCTTGACTCTACTTATTGTTTTAAGGGGGAATTTGCAGTTATGCTGCAAGGGCCGGTGCTTGGCTGATACTTGCGATTCCAAGAAGTGTTTTGTGGCTCGAAAGTAAAAAGACACTAAACATAGAGGGGAAAAGGACCCCTAGGGCACTAAAAATTGACCATTACTACCCGGCAGCGTGAGTGTGCATGTCGAAGGGGACAACAACCTAAGGAATAGGGCTTTGATGGACAGTGGCAACGAGAAATCCATTTGATATCATAGGGGAGTAAAAAGAAGAGAAGGATTTTTGGCTGACAGGAGGTGAATGGATTGCCTGGCTGAGTCCAAATCGGGCGGATAGTAACCCAGGGAGATGCCGCGAAGGTAACTTTTGCCCTCAGTTACTCCCCCCGAGAAGGGGAAAGCAAAGAAGATTGCCTAATGATGACCTCTGATCCTATCTCGTGAGAGGAGTTCAGAGAGGCATTCTAGCTCAATTCTTCCAGAAGAAAAAGGAGGGGATGAATGCTTAAAGGATGTTGAAAGATATCAGGGTGAGTCCTTTGAAGATTTGTTAAATAGCAACAAAGCTATCCACATGAATTTCACTCTCTTAAAAGTGTGGCCATTCCCAGAAATGTCATTCCTATAATCATGAGACTTTGGCAACAACAATGGTTGGCTGTGCTTTGGGGAAGTACAGAATAGGAGAAGAATGGGGTGTCCGAAATTAAAGGGCCAGACCATACTCCCAAATCATGGAAGATTTTAGGAGGGGGGTGCAGAAGAACAAAGAGAAGGATTTACAGTTCAAGTCAACCCTATGTGCCAGATTTAAAACCGTATAAACTGGGAAGGCTCGGTTGGCAGTTGTAAAGGAGAATGACCAAAAGGGAAACCCCAGAGAGAGAGATCTTGGCAGAAAAGGAGTAAATACTTCTGTGATACATGGATGGATAACTCACATCCAAGGACCAATGCTGGAGCCCAAAGAATAGAAACTACCAGCAGATGGAAGAGCCAGGTTAGCCAAGGGGTTCAACCTCCACGTCCATCGCCGTCGAGCGGGACCAGACCTAAAAACCCGGCAAAGATTAAATGTTTCTTCTGTGAGGAAGAGGGACATTTAGTCATAAACTGTCCACAGAAGAAAGTTGTGATGCTAGCAAGAGTAAAAAAAATCGTAATTCCTACTTTAGCGTCTTCTTTTTCTCAGATATCTTATACAAAGGGTGAAGGTACCAATAGTCAAAAGTCTTTTACTGCAGTTCGAACTCTAGGGCAAAGCCAATATTGGTTAATTATTCTATGTACAGTGTAGTAGATGGTTGCCATCTACTACTTGGACTAGTCTATATCTCTTTATGGAGTGTTTGTTGGGGGTGTGACCGCCTACAGGTGTGGCTGAGTGTTGAAGGTGAAGTGGAGATCAATGGGGGAGCCGGCAGGTTCCCCCCTCGCTAAGGACTTGGCTGCTATTGTTGTTGTAAAATTTTCTGGAGGGTTGGGGATGCTGATCTCGTTGGGAGAATCAGTAAGTCATTATCCATCCTAACACTATATTTACATTAACCACATGTTTTAGTAATTAACCATCATCCGTCATCGAAATATTCAGCACACTCATCTCATTAGCACACCATATGTAACTATCGATAAACAGAATGATATATATATAGATATATAGATAGATAGATAGATAGATAGATAGATAGAGAGAGAGAGAGAGAGAGAGAGATAAATAGATAGATAGATATGAAATGTATAGATAATGAACTTATAAAGAGACAAGATAATAGATAAGCGAACCACAACCAGGTCCTTCCGACCACCGACCAGCACTCGCCATGTCGTTCCCTCGGACGTCCAAGTATGTTTTGAGTTCTGACGGACCCCGTTATTCACCATATTATGAAGGAGGGTCGAACCATGTACTGTGAACCGTGAATGTGAATCTGAACCTGACTAAGTGTACACTATTCGAACACCAGTCCAAACCAGTTTGCAACGCAAAAATCCGATGTATATATTATGTATCGATATCCCACACACACACACACACACACACACACACACCACACACACAAATAAATATATATTAAAATATATATAATATATATATATATATATATATATATATATAATATATATATATATTTTATAATATATATATGAATGAGAATGAATTTCTTCACATACAAGAGATGTTTTTTGACCGGTTTCGAATGCGTCTTCGTCAGAAATACATGTATTTCTGACGAAGACGCATTCAAAACCGGTCAAATACATCTCTTGTATTGTGGAGATATTCATTCTCATTCATACCTTGTCTACATTTGTCAATATGAATAGGGTTTCCCATATATATTTTAATATATATATATATATATAATTATATATATATATAATATATATATATACATATATACATATATATGCATATATATATATATATATATATAATATATATATTATTTATTTTACATTAAGTATATATATATATATATATTATATATATATATATATATCATACATATACTTATACACGTAATGTAGTGTGTATACATATATATTATGTATGTACATATTATAACATAATATTGTGTGTATATATGTATGTAGGGTATGTATATGTTTTTTATTATATAATTTTTATAAAATTATATATACATGTATTATAGACATATATATATATATATATATATATATATATATATATATATATATATATATTTTATATATATATGTTGTTACAGTTCCCGAGATTACTCTGGACTTCGCCGATGTTTACCTCCCCTCCGAGCGGCGGGTTTAGTTCCTTCTCGATTGGCTCTGGGGAACGAGGGGATCGGGCCTTTGCATCGGCGCGGCAAATAAAGGGGCCCAGCCAAAAATTAAGCATTTTGTGGAAATCTACACATGAGGTGGGGAATTATCCCCCCATCTCACTCTTAGAAGTCCCAGGAAAACTGCTAGAAAGGGTAATAACACAGAGACTCATCCCACACCTTGAAAACAACCAATACCAACACTAGGCAATACGGCTCTCGTCCACACAGGGGGACAGTTTTTTTTGTAAAGTCTGAGTTTGTTTTGTGTGTGCAGCATGAAAAGCGTTTTAGTTTGGTTACTGTTATTTTTGCTTGTGCTATTCTTTGTTTAATATGTTTTTGTGAAGCCTCTGCTTGTGAACCGAAGTCCGAGATGTTTCCTGTGTGAGTGTATGGAATGTTGTGTTGTTGATTGTGATTGGGTTGTGAATTTCTACGTGCTATGGGTATGAGTTTAAACTTTTTTATGTTTGTCTGTATTTTCCAGGGGTGCTCAAAGGTGTTGATGTTCTGTATAGCTCTTTCTGTTGTTCGTTTCATGAAGTGTTGTGATTTAGAGGGGTGTGTGATAATCTGTGTGATATCGTCTGTATAGGAAATATAGTTGCTGTATGGTTGGGTTTCTGGCAGATTGGCTGTATACAGGGTATAAAGGGTTGGAGATAAACGCTTCCCTGTGGTACTCCCCCTTCTGAGGTGGATGGGGTGCCCAGGTGGGCTCCCAGGGGTAATTGTGGCAGTCCTGTCATCCAGGGAAACTACAGAGAAGGCGTGTGAAGTGTATGGGCAGGTTTTAGTTGTGTTAGCTTGTATTTGAGACCGGGCTGCCAGACCTGATCAAAGGCTTTGCCGACGTCCCCGTAGTATTGCGTTC
>NW_023657603.1:30000-32786 GCF_015228065.2 Penaeus monodon
TCATATCTATCTATCTATTTATCTCTCTCTCTCTCTCTCTCTCTCTCTATCTATCTATCTATCTATCTATCTATCTATATATCTATATATATATCATTCTGTTTATCGATATGTTACATTATGGTGTGCTAATGATGATGAGTGTGCTGAATACTTTCGATGACGTGATGATGGTTAATTACTGAACATGTGGTTTAAATGTAAATATAGTGTTAGGATGGATAATGACTTACTGATTCTCCCAACCGAGATCACTTTCCCCCAAATCCTCCAGAAAATTACAACAACAAGCAGCCCAGTCCTTAGCCGACGGGGGAACCTGCCGGCTCCCCCATTGATCTCCACTTCACCTTCAACACTCAGCCACACCTGTAGGCGGTCACACCCACAACAAACACTCCATAAAGAGATATAGACTAGTCCAAGTAGTAGATGGCAACCATCTACTACACTGTACATAGAATAATTAAACCCAAATATTGGGCTCGCCTAATTTTCGAACTGCAGTAAAAGACTTTTGACTATTAGGTACCTTCACCTTAGTCATAAGATATCTGAGAATAGAAGACGCTAAAGTAGGAATTACGATTTTTTTTACTCTTTGCTAGCATCACAACTTTTCTTCTGTGGACAGTTTATGACTAAATGTCCCTCTTCCACACAGAAGAAACATTTAATCTTTCCCGGGGTTTTTTAGGTCTGGTCCCCGCTCGACGGCGATGGACGTGGAGGTTGAACCCCTTGGCAAACCTTGGCTCTTCCATCGGGCGGGTAGTTCTCTATTCTTTGGGCTCCAGCATTGTCCTTGGGATGTGAGTTATTCCATCCATGTCATCACAGAAGTATTTTACTCCTCTTCTGCCAAGATCTCTCTCTCTGAGGTTCCTTTGGTCCCTTCTCCTTTACAACTGCAACCCCGGCCTTCCCATTTATACGGTTTTAAATCTGGCACATAGGGTTGACTTGAACTGTAAATCCTTCTCTTTGTTCTTCTGCACCCACCTCCTAAAATCTTCCATGATTGGGGTATGGTCTGGTCCTTAATTTCGGTACATCCCATTCTTCCCTATTCTGTACTTACCCAAAACCAGCCCAAACCCTTGTTGTTGCCAAAGTCCTCATGATTATAGAGAATGACATCTTCTGGGAATGGCCACACTTTTAGAGAGTGAAGTTCATGTGGATAGCTTTGTTGCTATTTAACAAATCTTCAAAGGACTCACCCTGATATCTTTCAACATCCTTTAAGCATTCATCCCATCCTTCTTCTTCTGGAAGAATTGAGCTAGAATGCCTCTCTTGAACTCCTCTCAGAGATAGGATCAGAGGTCATCATTTAGGCAATTTTCTTTGCTTTCCCCTTCTCGGGGTGGATGTAACTGAGGGCAAATTTTCCCTTCGCGGCATCTCCCTGGGTTACTATCCGCCCGATTTTGGACTCAGCCAGGCAATCCATTCACCTCCTGTCGCTCACATCCTTTCCCCCTCTTCTTTGTACTCCCCTATGATATCAAATGGATCTTCTTCGTTGCCACTGCCATCAAAGCCGTATTCCTTAGTTTTGTCCCCTTCTGACATGCACACTCACGCTGCCGGTAGTACTGTGTCAATTTTCAGTCCCCTAGGGATCCTTTTCCCTCTATGTTTTAGTGTCTTTTTAAACTTTCGAGCCACAATCACTTTTTGGGAATCGCAAGTATCACCCAAAGCACACGGCCCTTGCAGCATAACCTGAAAATTCCCCACTTAAAACAATAAGTAGAGTCAAGCCAACGGCTTTCACAATTCTCTTGCATTTTTTTTTTTAAGCTTTTTAACACCAGTACTACACATTTTTTTTTTCAAGTGTTTACACTTTTACTTTGTTGAGTGGAGAAATCATTACCCTTTAAAAAAATTAATTAAGGAAGCCACAATCAATGTAAAATAGAAGATATGTATCCTGAAATGGTCGGAAAGTTTTGTAGTATTATGTTAGTAAAACATTTATATCATATAAAAAACTTTAACACTTGCCCCTGCAAGAAAATCTATAAATGATCAAATTATTTATATACAACCACTTAAAAGGGATATTAAACTGCATGCATTAATTACTTATATATAATCTCCCACTGGGATATGTGGTAACACAAAAAAAATGTGATTTTTTTCCTGTTTGTTAGTAAGCTTATTAAAAAAAGAGATTCGCAGCTTCATCAAAAGTGTCGATTTTTTTGTTTTCGCTCCTTTTACTGATACTGATAAATTTTTTTGTCCTGATTGGTTACTATGGCACCACTTGGATGACGTGTCCACTTATGAGCGGGAAAGCGCGGTTTGATTGTGCTAACATTTGCTAATTCGGTGTCTTGTGCTGCCACTGCATTCCGCGTAAATGCGAGAAACAAAAAATTTATCCGTCCCACGAATTACCCACTTAATTCATGAATTTGAACCCTTTTTTATGGAAGAGCATTAGAGAAAAATCCAGGAGTGATACAGTAAATATCCTTCGTGTACTCATCATTATCAAAACTGTGTTAAAGAACTATACATTTACTTTTTTAGGCTAATAACCTTACATTTTTTTTTTATTATTACAGGAATGCTAGCCTCAAAAGTGTTTTGAAAAATAGAATGGGATGTAGGCTTTAATCATAGTATGTGGAATTCATGAATGTCGTGCTAGTGTGTAAGAGATTGTTATTTAGTTGTAGGCCTATTTTCTCGTTATTTTTTTAATAAATCTGACAAAACGGTTTTATTTATACTGTGTGTGAATACCGAGTACTACCCTGTCCAAA
>NW_023657603.1:32886-35386 GCF_015228065.2 Penaeus monodon
TTTTTATTTTTAATTTACCCTCATAAAAAAATTACGTTTTATTATTATCTTATTTTTATTATTGTTGTTGTGTGTTTTTGTTGCTGCTGCGTTGTGTATTATCATTAAATAGACAGATAAATGGGAAGATAAATGATAGTAGATTTTCTTCTATCTTTTTTTTACGTCAGAAAAAGTGTGGGTTCCCAGGCTCACAAAAAAACGGCTTAAATATTTTCACGGGTTTGGCCTGCTAGCTCCCGATAATTGAATTCCGCAATGCTGTTCAACAAAAATTTAATTTGCGTGTTTTAAAAGAAAAGATTAACTTTTATATTATCAGATAGGAAAATGTATGTATATATTCATACGTACAATTTTTAAAGCGTGTTTAAAATATATAATATAATAATATTTATATAAATATATATATAATTTTAATATATGGTGTGGTGTGTGGGTGGTGGGTTAATATATATATATATATATATAATTATATATATATATATAATTATATATAATATAATTTATAATATTTTAAATCCCCATTATAAATATATAACTATTATATATATATAAAATAATATATATATAATATATATATATATATAGATATATTATAATATTAATCATCATCTTTTAAGGGTAGGTTAGTTGAGCCGCCGTGGTCACAGCATGAACTAATTGTATTTTTCATGTTGGGCTCTTGGAGGGTACGTGGTAGGGCCCCCCAGTTCCTTTTCCACGGAGAGTCCCGGTGTTCCCCTTTTTTTTTAGGTAATTTCTCTTATCTTATCCGGGTTGGGCCAGAAATGACTTGGGCTGGTTTGGGTGATCATGGGTTTCCATGATTTTTCTTGGCAAATTTAGAGGGGGGTTTGCCTTTCCCTTCCCCCCGGTGTTTTTTTTTTTTTTTTCTTTTTTTTTTTTTTTCTTTTTTTTCGATCACCATTTCTATTACCCGGCATGACATGGGCTCCCGGCCACCCAGGGGCTAGGTAGGCAATCGAGGTGAATTCCTTGCCAAGGGGGAAAAAAAAAGGCCCGGCCGGTGACTCAAACCCTCGAACTCAGATGCCGCTTTATGGGAAAACAGGGGAAAGAGGAAACCGAAGACAAGATGAGCGACAAATCAAAGATGAGCATCCCATTTTTGATGAGAAAACATATAATATTATATACATACATACATATATTATAAAAAATTTAATATATATATATATATATATATAAAATATAATATATTAAAAAATATATATATATATATTATTATATTAAAAAATATATATAAAAAAAAAAAAAAAAAAAAAAAAAAAAAAAAAAATAATATATAAAAAAATTATTAAATTATAATATTACATATATGGGTAATATATACATATCTAAATACATATATATCTATATAATATGAATATGTACATACATACCTATATACATATATACATATCTACATATATGTACATAAATGTGTATACATATATAATACATATGGGCCGCGATGGCCGAGTGGTTAGAGCATCGGACTCGGGGACTGTCCGGCGGAATTTGGGTTTCGAGGGCTCGAGTCACCGGCCGGCGGTTGCCCCCTTTGGCCAAGGAACTTCACCTCGTTTGCCTACCTAGCCACGGGTAGGCAAGCCAGCCCAAATCAAGTGCTGCTCCCAAGCCCGGAAAAAAAAATAGAGAGAATGATACCTAAAAGGTAACACCGGCACTCCCCGGGGAAAGGAACTGGGGACCCTACCACGTATCACCCCAAGAACCACAAAAAAAAAAAACTATTTTAAGTATCAGCTGTGACCACGGCGGCTAAAACATAAACCCCTCCCTTTTAAAAAGAGAAAAAAAGAAAAAAGAAAGAGGAAAAAGAAAAAAAAAAGAAAAAGAAAAAGAAAAGAAAAAGAAAAAGAAAAAAGAAAAGAAAAAGAAAGAAAAAGAAAAAAAAAAAAGAAAAAGAAAAAAGAAAAAAAAAAAAAAAATTTTTAATAATATATATATATATATATATAAAATTTTAAAATATATAATAAAACATAAAAAAAAATAAATACGTATTATCAAAAACATAATACATATATAAAAATAACATAAAAAAATATACATACAAAAAACATATAGATATTATAAAATAAACAAAAAGTATACATACATAAACATAAAAAAAAAATATGTATACAAAAAATATAACAATAATGAAAAACCCTAGTACATATAAAAAATTGTTATATACATACATATAGACAAATGTGTATATACATATATACATACAAATATGCACAATACATAACGGTAAAATAATCATGGGGTATTAAATATCAATGTATATATACAAAGCAAAGCCTCGCACTTCGCATGTTTGCAATTAACTGTTACCATGCATCGCATTTGGTTCCCCAAAATCACCTGTGGCGGACATATCACAGCCGAATTTCAATCAACGCAAGCTCCTTCTCAGCCCTTTGCCTTTGAACATAATCTCGGAGAAACCGAAGGTAAACGAGCATGGGGGAGGGAGGGACAC
>NW_023657603.1:40386-47886 GCF_015228065.2 Penaeus monodon
GATATCTATAGTCTATATATTATTCTATATTATATATATTATTATATATATCTTATATATATAGATACACACCATCACACCACCCGCACCCCCACACACAACACAACACACCCACCACCCCCCACCCCACCCCCCCCCCCCCCCTATTATATACTATCTATCTATCTCTCTGTCATACTCTCCTCTCGCTATATCTCTCTAGGGGGGTGTGTGTATATATATCTATATCCGTACATTATATATTATGTATATCTGGATCTATCCTTCACTATCTCTCCCCTCTCTACTCTATCTCATCTCTATATCGTAATATATCTATCATAATCTATCATCTCATCTATCTGGATACTGTATGTATGTGATACTATATTATCGGTATATATTACCTATATATTATGAATATATATATATATATATATCTATATATGTATATATCGTTACTATATATCCCTATATATATATACATAATATATATATACATACGTATTTATATATACACACACACACCCTACATCATATATGTTATATATTATATAATGATATAATATATATATATATATCTATATATTATATCATCTCTAATATCTCAAACATACTATTCTATATATCATATATATCATATATAATAATATATATATATATATATAAAATATATATATATATATATAGGGTATATTATAACACATACTCCATATATATACTCTATATATATATATATATATCTATATAATATATATATAATATATGTATATGTATTTAATCTAAAAAAAAAATGGGGGTGTTGTTATATAGTTTTTTTTTATCAATACTTCTTATATATATATTCTAAATATCTCTTCATATTATATATATATATATATATCTATATATACATATATGTCATATATATCTCATATATATATCTATATATATATAATATATTTATATATATAATTATATATATTTAGTATATGGATTATCATATAAATAAAGTTCATATGTATATATATATACATACTACTACATTATGTACATATATATATATATATATATTATATATATATATATTATACTATATATAAATATTATATATGCTATATACAATTGTGTGTGTGTCCCTCTGTGTGGTGCATATATATACAAACATACAAACAAATTTACAGCGTCCGTTATATTATTATATATATACATATATACTATATATATATATATATAGATATATATAATATATATTAATATTATATATATTGTATATTAATATATATATATAATATATATATATATCTTATTATATATATGTATATATATGTTATTTATTATATATAGATATATATATATATATATATATATATATATAATATATAGATGTATGTATGTATATATATATCTATATATATATATATATATATATATTTTTATATATATTATATATATGATATTATATCTATCTATCTATATCTCTATAATATCTGTCTAATATCTATCTATCTGGTATGTATGTATGTATTTCCCTATATAAAACCTATTATGTGTATCAATCTATAAATATTATGTTATATATACTATCATATATACATATATATATATAATATATATATATATATATATATATATCTATATGTCATATATAATATATCACATATATCTATATATATAATAGTATATAAAAACAACCTGTATGTATGTATATATATACCTATATATATATTCTATATATATATATATATATATCTATCTATATAGATCTATATATCATATATTATATATATACACATACACACACAACGCAACACACACACACACACACACACACACACACACACACACACACCACACAGCAACACACACACACACACACACACACACCCACACACAGACACATATATATATATAGAATATATATAATATATATATATATAATATATATATATATGGTGTGTGTGTAATATATATATAATACATACTATGTCTATATATGTATATCTATATGGATATACTATAACTTATATAACTATCTATATATATATATATAAGATATATCATAATATATAATATATTTTATATGGATATGTATGTTGTAATATATATTATGTTATATATTAGTATATATATTATTTCTATTATAAGTTCTATATATCCATATAATACTCCATATATATATCTAACATACTATTTATATTATACACACACCCCCATACATCATATATGTATCTCTATCTAATCTCTATATATATATATATACATGCATATATATATCTATATATACTATATATATATATCTCTTATATATATCTATATATATCAATATATATTATATACACTATGACATACATCATATATATCATAACTATATATATCTATTATATATATATATATCATTATATCTAGACTATATCTATATATGTTATATAATGTAGGGTGGTGTGTGTATAATATCTCCCATTATCCGTATATCTATAAATATATGCTATCTATCTCTCTCTCTATAATATAATATATAATATATATCCATTATATATATATATATATATATATCTTCTATACTCTATATTATACTATATCTATATAATATAGCATATATATATATATGGGTTTATACCTATAAATAAATTCATATGTATATATATACAATACTACATACATAGGATTACATATTATATATATATAATATATAATGTTATATATATATAGATATATAATATATAATAAAAAAACCAAAAATCCTATATAATCATCAATCATCATTCACGGGGCTACACGCCGTGGGGGCGCATGGCCCGTATCCACCATTCGCTCCAGCCACGAGGATCCCTCGAGGCGGGTATCCAGGCAGGCACACTGTGCCCTCTCTAATTCCTTCACGACAGGTCCCCATCGAGCTGCCCAAGCCCATTATCTCCTGGGTTCGTCGCCACATGTTTCCTTGGCCTCGCAGAGAGATAAAACTGATGGGTAGAGTCGTCCACAGGGAGACGAGCTAAGGGTGGCTCATATAGGACTGAAGTGGCGATCCTGTATTTATGCAGTAACAGGTCCCATGCCAGCTCAAAGTGTAACTCCGGTTGGCATTTGGTCTGCTTGACTGACCCCATGATCTGGTGAAGGACTTGTTACAAAAGCATCAAGGCGAGACTCCAAGAGACTGGATAACGTCCAGGGTTTCGCTTCCAGAGAGCTAAAACTGGCAGTATCAAGGCCTTGAAGACCAGCAAGCTTGGTCCTTCTGCATATGTACCGACATCTCCAAACGCCTCTTGTTGATCGAGTTTCATGGCTCCTTTTTGCCAGACTAAGTTCGTCTCTGACTTTCTTGGTCTTGGTCCCCAAGATTATGGACTACGTTAAACAAGGTAAGCCAAGCAATCTGTGAACGGGTTTCCCCTAACAGGCCCAACGTCCTGAAGAATACTTGGGTCTTGGTCGCAGGACGCCTCTAGGCTAGCCCATTAATCCAGTCAATCAGGTGTTTAAAAGTGCTGGTACAAGGAAAGCCTTGCCTCACCCCGAACTACAGGGAGGAAGTTCAACGAACCCCCACCACACTTTAAGCACTTTCAGTACCAGTATAAAGGCTTACTATTGAGGCCCTAATAAATCTGTGTCGGAATTCCACTGAGTCTCAGTATCTCCCATAACAGATTCCCGATGCATCGAGTCAAACGCCTTCTTGAGGTCGATGTAGGGGGGGTTGCAAGCAACCCACGACCAAACTCACGACGGCGTTCCACAATTACTCGAAGCATTAGTATACGATCTATCGTGGACTTGCCAGGAGTAAATCCAGACTGATGCTTCAGTAGGTGGTTGCGGATCCATTTTAGAAGAATGTGGATGAGAACCTTGCCTGGTATGCTGAGCAGTGTAATGCTACGGTAGTTTGCTTACAATCCCAACGATCCACTTTCCACCTTCCACAGAGGGATGACCATGCCGCTGCAGCAGTCAGGGGGAATGTACCAGGCTGCCAGTGGCAGTCAGGACTGTATGCAGCCCCGAGCCAATAGGTGTCCACCCCCAGCTTTTTTTAATAGCAGTTTTCAGCAGGATATCACGTGAATGCCTGCAGCTTTCCCTCCCCACTCTTCAGCTTGGAAATTCGCATCCTAACCTCTGTTAGGGTAGGAGGTTCCTCGTGATGGGTGGGTCCTATCACAGTCACTGAAACATTGCTTACATCCAAGCTAACCTGTTTTGAGGGTCTACCTGGTAAAACTGCTCAAAAATACTCAGCCCAACGTTCACAAACCCCAACATGATCTGAGATGATCTTGTCCATCTGCTTGACATAACTGCCAGTCTCTGTGAGGAGGGCTTAGAGTTCAGTTTTCCTCAGGGCTTGTAGGCAGGGTGAAGGTCCGTTTACTAGAAATGGCCCTTCAACATCCTCAGCAAGATTCCTGATGAACTGTTTCTTGTCCAGCTTCTCACGAGTGTCCAAGACCCTACGCACCATTGGAGCGTGCAGACCCTTGATCCCAGTCAGCCGAGCCTTGCAACACCGAGTGGCCTCTGATGTCTCCAGGGAGATGAATTCATGCTTGCCCTTGGGCGTACGCCAATGGACTCCTGACGCCTTCGAGTGTTAGGTGCTTTGAAGGCTCCACAGAAGCAAATGGTCCGTCAGGTTTTCGGAGTTCTGTGAATCGGTCAGAGCTCCATGGTGAACTGACGCGTGTGACCTCCTCCCTAGTCTTCCAGGTGAAACACCTTTGGATGGCCACTGGAGGGACGGGGAGTTTTGAGGTGGACCCGCAGGGTAGCCACAACCAGTCTATGGTTGGTGCCACAGAACTCCTTGGCTACTGTACCTGTATTGCTGTACCATGTCCAGTGATGCAGGTTGGGAGGCTGTACCAGGATCCGAGATCTCATTTTTCTGGGAACCTAGCAAAGTCCTGGAGAAGGAAGTTATTCTCACTGATGGGATCAGCTCCCGAGCCATGGGGGCCGAAAGACATCTCATAGCCAGCTTGGTCACAGCTGGATACCGCATTGAAGTCGCCCAGAACACAGGGGGCAATTGTTTGCCACAGATGCGAGTTTGGCATAGAACGCTTCTTTCCCATCAATTTTTACAAACATCAGTAGGGCGTATACAACAATAAAAAAGTCATGAGCCAAAGCATGCCTTCAGTTCTCAATGACATAATACGCTTATCAGCCGGGTGTCACCATCAACTACCGAGGCTTGAAGTCGGCTGGATATGGCTATAGGCTACTCCCTGGAGTGGTGACCATTGCTGTGGCCCAACAGTAGTAGGTGTACCCATCCACACTCTCGTGCTGCCTGACCAGTCTTCCTCACCCCTCTGAGAGGGCAGCCACCTCAACTCCCAGTCGCTTCAATTCCCGCGATACCAGAGGTAACTGCTCATCCAGATGTTCCATGCGCCTACCTGATAAGCACACCTGAGGTTAAGCCTCGAGTGGTCACTCCGAGTGCACGCCCCCACCGACACAGCCCCAAATAAAGGGGGTCGGCAGGCTATGGGACAGCCCATCCACCTGTGGGGTTCCCGAGGGCTTTGCCCCACAAGCTTCATGGTGGGTTGGCACCTGCCGGGGCGGAGGTGGGACGAGAAATTCTCGTTCCAATTCTGCGACCCAATAATTGCCCTCCCAGCGGGACCCACAGCCCGCCTTACTTGCTGGGTGGGAGGGACAACACCCCTCCCCCAGCATATCCATTTATTTTCGACGTTGCCGGTGGGTCTTTCTGGGGGGAGGAGGACTGGCAAGGCCCACCTCCCCTGAGCCGCCCCATTACCCCAGGGTGGCTAGGGGGCAGGAGTTGGTACAGAGCCAGAGCGTGTCCACATATATATATATATATATATATATATATATATATATATATATATATATATATATATATATATATATATATATATATATATATATATATATATATATGTGTGTGTGTGTGTGTGTATGCACATATAAAATAAATTATACGGTAGGTTCATGTTTGAGCCGCTATGGTCACAGCATGATACTTAATTGTAGTTTTCATGTTGTGATGCTCTTGGAGTGAGTGCGTGGTAGGGTCCCCAGTTCCTTTCCACGGAGAGTGCCGGTGTTACCTTTTAGGTAATCATTCTCTCTATTTTATCCGGGTTTGGGACCAGCACTGACTTGGGCTGGCTTGGCCACCCAGTGCCAGGTAGGCAATCAAAGTTCCTTGCCTAAAGGAACAACGCGCCGGCCGGTGACTCGAACCCTCGAACTCAGATTGCCGTCGTGCCAGTCTTGAGTCCGATGCTCTAACTACTCGGCCACTGCGGCCTTCGCGATCATGGACTTCCATGATTTTCTTGGCAACTTAAAGCGGTGGTTTGCCGTTGCCTTCCGCCCGGTGTTTTTATCGAGTCCCATCTCTATTTACCGGCACTGCTTGGGCTGGTTACCCACCCAGCGGCTAGGCAGGCAATCAAGGTGAAGTTCCTTGCCCAAGGGAACAACGCGCCGGCCGGTGACTCGAACACTCGAACTCAGATTGCCGTCATAACAGTCTTGAGTCCGACGCTCTAACCACTCGGCCACCGCTGCCTCATATATTCATATATATATATATATATATATATATATATATATATATATATATATATATATATATATATATATATTATGTATATGTATATATTATGTATATATAATTTAAATATATATACATATTATATATATATATATATATATATATATATATATATATATATATATATATATATATATATATATATATATATATATATGTATTTATGTATGTATACATACACACACACACACACACACATATATAATATATATTATATATATGTATATATATATATATATATAATATATATATATATATATGTATATATATATATAACATATATATATGTATACATATATATATATATGTATGTATATATATATATATATATATATATATATATATATATATTATATATTTATATTATATATATATATATATATATATATATATATATATATATATATATATATATATGTGTGTGTGTGTGTGTGTGTGTGTGTGTGTGTGTGTGTGTGTGTGTGTGTGTGTGTGTGTGTGTATATATTTGTGTGTATATGTATTATACATATACGTATATATATATATATATATATATATATATATTATATATATATATATATATATATTTATATATATATATATATATATATATATATATATATATATATATATATATATATATATATATATATATGGCCATATATGTAACTATTAATATGTATGTATATGCATATATACATTTATATATATATATATATGTATATATATCATGCATACTGTTACAAGCCCAGGTAGCTTGCTACGTGGCTTAGCCTGAATTAGGTGATTCTGGTACCCGGGTTGCCGTCGCGATCTTGCCATAGTCCCGCGCATGTGCGTGAGTGGGTCATGGTAAAGAAACGGAGGAGTGAGGACGACTTGCTGGATCGCCGTCACACAATCACCACCACTGGGCTTTTGGTTTGATTTTCTATGTTGCATTA
>NW_023657603.1:55386-70386 GCF_015228065.2 Penaeus monodon
CCATCTACTACACTGTACATAGAATAATTAACCAATATTGGGCTCGCCCTAGAGTTCGAACTGCAGTAAAAGACTTTTGACTATTAGGTACCTTCACCTTAGTCATAAGATATCTGAGAATAGAAGACGCTAAAGTAGGAATTACGATTTTTTTTACTCTTTGCTAGCATCACAACTTTTCTTCTGTGGACAGTTTATGACTAAATGTCCCTCTTCCTCACAGAAGAAACATTTAATCTTTGCCGGGTTTTTAGGTCTGGTCCCGCTCGACGGCGATGGACGTGGAGGTTGAACCCCTTGGCTAACCTTGGCTCTTCCATCTGCTGGTAGTTCTCTATTCTTTGGGCTCCAGCATTGGTCCTTGGGATGTGAGTTATTCCATCCATGTCATCACAGAAGTATTTACTCCTCTTCTGCCAAGATCTCTCTCTCTGAGGTTCCTTTGGTCATTCTCCTTTACAACTGCCAACCGAGCCTTCCCAGTTTATACGGTTTTAAATCTGGCACATAGGGTTGACTTGAACTGTAAATCCTTCTCTTTGTTCTTCTGCACCCACCTCCTAAAATCTTCCATGATTTGGGAGTATGGTCTGGTCCTTAATTTCGGTACATCCCATTCTTCTCCTATTCTGTACTTACCCAAAGCACAGCCAACCATTGTTGTTGCCAAAGTCCTCATGATTATAGAGAATGACATCTTCTGGGAATGGCCACACTTTTAAGAGAGTGAAGTTCATGTGGATAGCTTTGTTGCTATTTAACAAATCTTCAAAGGACTCACCCTGATATCTTTCAACATCCTTTAAGCATTCATCCCATCCTTCTTCTTCTGGAAGAATTGAGCTAGAATGCCTCTCTTGAACTCCTCTCACGAGATAGGATCAGAGGTCATCATTTAGGCAATCTTCTTTGCTTTCCCCTTCTCGGGGTGGATGTAACTGAGGGCAAAGTTTACCTTCGCGGCATCTCCCTGGGTTACTATCCGCCCGATTTTGGACTCAGCCAGGCAATCCATTCACCTCCTGTCAGCTCAACATCCTTTCCTCTTCTTTGTACTCCCCTATGATATCAAATGGATCTTCTTCGTTGCCACTGTCCATCAAAGCCGTATTCCTTAGGTTGTTGTCCCCTTCTGACATGCACACTCACGCTGCCGGGTAGTACTGTGTCAATTTTCAGTGCCCTAGGGATCCTTTTCCCCTCTATGTTTAGTGTCTTATTACTTTCGAGCCACAATCACTTCTTGGAATCGCAAGTATCAGCCAAGCACACGGCCCTTGCAGCATAACCTGCAAATTCCCACTTAAAACAATAAGTAGAGTCAAGCCAACGGCTTTCACAATTCTCTTGCATTTTTTTTTTTAAGCTTATTAACACCAGTACTACACATTTTTTTTTTCCAGAGTGTTTAACACTTTTACTTTGTTGAGTGGAGAAAATCATTACCTTTAAACCAATTAATTAAGGAAGCCACAATCAATGTAACATAGAAGATATGTATCCTGAAATGGTCGGAAAGTTTTGTAGTATTATGTTAGTAAAACATTTATATCATATAAAACACTTTAACACTTGCCCCTGCAAGAAAATCTATAAATGATCAATTATTTATATACAACCACTTAAAGGCATATTAAACTGCATGCATTAATTACTTATATATAATCATCCCCACTGGGATATGTGGTAACACAAAACAAAATGTGATTTTTTTCCTGTTTGTTATGTAAGCCTTATTATAATAAAAAGAGATTCGCAAGCTTCATCAAAAGTGTCGATTTTTTTGTTGCGCTCCTTATACTGATACTGATAATTTTTGTGTCCTGATTGGTTAACTATGGCACCACTTGGATGACGTGTCACTTATGAGGCGGGAAAGCGCGGTTTGATTGTGCTAACATTTTGCTAATTCGGTGTCTTGTGCTGCCACTGCATTCCGCGTAAATGCGAGAAACAAAAAGTTTATCCGTCCCACGAATTACTCGACTTAATTCATGAATTTGAACCCTTTTTTATGGAAGAGCATTAGAGAAAAATCCAGGAGTGATACAGTAAATATCCTTCGTGTACTCATCAGTTATCAAAACTGTGTTAAAGAACTATACATTTACATTTTTGAGGCTAATACACTTACATTTTTTTTTATTATTACAGGAATGCTAGCCTCAAAAGTGTTTTGAAAAAATAAGAATGGGATGTAGGCTTTAATCATAGTATGTGGAATTCAAATGAATGTCGTGACTAGTGTGTAAGAGATTTAGTTATTTAGTTGTAGGCCTATTGCTCGTTATGTTTTTTAAATAAATCTGACAACACGGTTTTATTAGTACTGTGTGTGAATACCGAGTACATACAGCTCTGTCAAAATGTGGTGGGGTTAAGGTTGGCTGCCAAGACGAGATGCCAACTAGGAAATCTCCATGTGCAACCACCTTACCTATATAGCCTCCTTGACAGCTCTCACCTTGACTGTTCTGACACTGATAAACTCCTCCCGTTTTTGTGACATCACGTTTCCCTCACGTTTCATACTCTGTTTTTCCCTCTTTCTCACTTGAGGCAATGAGCCTCACTCTTTCCTCTCGTGAACTCATACCATGCTCTGGCATCCAATCACGCTCTTGCTAGCTCTTTTGATATCATGTACTGAAGCGCATACGAACACACACTTCCCTTTGGTGCTCACCATATACAGAGTTGCTCTTCTGAGAAAGATTACTTATATATCTTATTAAACACTATATCTCATCAGCTGCCACCAACCATTACCTAGCCCTTTTTGGGGTGTTTACATACCACTGCCACCACCTTTGGCATTCCCTTGAATAGGGGTGATAGTGAGTTGTATATGCCCCAAACGTATTTCCACTTAGGCCACTGGAAATAGATTTTTGTCCACTCTCTCCAGAGCGGGTTCAGTGTTCGTTATAAGAATAAAGGCCTCTTTGTTAATGCCAATCCAACTCTTAATGTTAAAGAACAGAGCTCACAGTCAGGCAGGGATGGTGATGATGTCACTGCTTGTCCTAGATGCTGATTGGATAATTTTACCACTGCCAGCTGTAAGAAGTAGTCTGGAAAGCTGTTATACATCCTCACTTCACACCAACCACTATAGGGACAATGTAAACAAATTAGTTACAAAAAAATATATATATACAAAAAAAAATCACTCTGACATATGTATAATATTGCTACGCCAGTGGGTCTTTGTCTCTGTGCGAAACGTGTGTTAACATGAAGGGACCTGGGCAAACATGATGCAGCTGGCTGTGAGCGGAGGAACAAGCCGAGAGACGAGTTGGGTGCTGCTCCTGTGAAGACCTCGTGTGTGCCTTTGTGACCTGATAAACTTTGTGTTGCCCTGTTATAAGCTGTATCATGCAGTGTGACATGCTGGTTTCCGCCCTGTATTGTGCCTATAGAAAAGTGTACGGGTAAATAACTTGTGTAAATAAAGGAAAGACTGTCATTTTGTGTTTATTTTGTGCCCTGCCTCGCCACTTGGCATTTCCCCTCATGGTGTTCTGGGACGCTGTGGTGCTCGGTGCCTCTTGGAGCTGTTCAGTGTTCACGACCCTGTGGATAGCACGCCGTCTGCCTAGCCTGCCTTGTATTGGTGGCAGAGAGACGAGGCGGTCGGCGTAACAAATGGTGTCAGGAGTGGGATTTGTGATATTTGATCAGTGAGAGCGCCGATTTATCATGTGGTCCAAAGATGGCGGCAGCCATGAGGGAGAGGAGGCTATGACTGAGGCAGGCACGAGTGAGGTGAAGCCGAGCCAGATGGACCTGATCACTGCCATACTGGCCGGTATGAGGGAGGAAATGGCACAAAGGGCAGAAGAGCAGGCACAGAGGGCATGCGAGCAGGCGCACCATCTCGTCGAGATGCAGGCAAGGAAGGCAGAGGAACAGTTCTGTCAACTTGTTGAGGTGCTACAGAGCAATCTTGCATCTGTGAAGATGGAAACTCAGCAGTACACCGACAAGGCCTGCAACAGCGTGAAGAGTGAACTGATGGAGGAGGTGCAGACTCTGAAGGGCGGGGTTTCCCAAGGCCTGAGGGAGGAAGTGAAGGAGGAAAGGCGGCATCACGAGGTAGTAACGTTGCAAGCAGAGAAGGCAGACGAGGTTCTGGCAACAGATGCCAGAGTGTCAGATTTACTGGGGTCTGCCTGGGGTCCGTGGCAGGAAACCCCCGGGCCTCGCAGCATCGTGTCGGAGCCAGTGGTCGCTGCAGAAGGCTGGGGACCCATCGGAACCGCTCCCTTGGGTATAGGTGGCGGCAAACTCGGACCCGGTCAACCCGCCTCGTTGCCTCCCTCATCCCCTTCCTCCCCCCCGGGCGTGTTAGTTCACGGCACGCGTTCTCCACCCCGCAGCCCCTCGGCCTCCAGACATTCTGTGAAGCGTAAGCCAGCTGAGTACGATGGGAAGGTGGCCTGGGAGGCATATGTCGCCCAATTTGAAATGCTGGCATCTGCCCAGGGCTGGAGCTAGGAAGAGAAGGCCCTGCAGCTGGTAACAGTGCTAAGGGGCCCCGCGGTGGAAGTGTTGGGGCATCTGCCGCCATCCCAACATGCCTCTTACACCAGCGTGGTGGAGGCTTTGAAACGCCGTTTCGGGCACCACCACCAGGCCGAGGTATATCGGGCCCGCTTGAAGAAGCGGACTCGTGAGCATGGCGAGACACTGTCCCAGCTGGCGCAGGATGTGGAGGCGCTGGTAAGGAGGTCGTACCCTGCGGCTGCGGAAGAGATGATCGTGGTCCTGGCCCGCGATTTCTTTGTTGACGCTTTGCAGGACCAGCAGCTGCAAATCTACGTCAAGCAGGCACACCCTGAGGACCTGCAGGTGGCGCTGGTGAGGGCCTTGGAGTTCGAGGCCTTCCTGAAGGCAACCAGTGGCCTAGGGCCAGCTGCTCAGCCCCGCCGTGACCTCCGGGGCCGGAAGGCTAAAGTGGAGAAGGTAGCATTGAGGAAGGTGAGCCCGAGCACTTTCCAAGGCTTGTGTTGGGGCTGCGGAGAGGTAGGGCACAGACGTAGTCAGTGTCAGAGGGAGCAGAGAAAACATCCTCTCAACCGGATGGATTCTGATGCCTTCCAGCAGTGCTGCAAGGACTGTGGCAGGTATGGTCACCATCCGAGTGCATGTCCTAAGGCTAAGGAAGTGGTACAGGAGGAAAACTCGGACAGGCTGGAGAAGGGGGCCGAAACCCAGCCGTCCTCGGTTCCTGGGCCCCGACTTGGGTAAGCTGCCGTCGAACCAGCACGATGCAGGTGGAAGGCTCAGTAGATGGGAAGCCATGCCCCTGACAGTGGACACTGGGGCTGAGAAGACCCTAGTGTGGCCTGATATGTTGGCCACTATGCGACTTCCAGATGCACCACAGAGACTGTGTGGTGTCACGGGGCATTGTGTGCAGCTCAAGGGGCCAGTGGAGGCTCGTATTGGCGTGGGCAGCACGGTGCAGCGGCTGCCGGTGTATGTGGCCGATCTGGACGAGCACTGCTTGCTGGGCCTTGACCACCTGACACAGAGTAAGGCGTGTGTCGACCTTGGACGGAAGCTGGTGAGGGTGCACGTTGAAGATATGCCTTTGCTTCCAGAGGTTGGCTGTGCAGAGGTAGTTACGGCTGAGCGACTGCACCTGCACTAGACAGAGTCTAGAATCAGGTGTCGACTGTCAAGAGTGATGCGTGGAGTAGAGGGCCTCGTGGAGCCCATCCAAAACTTGCAGCTGGCTGATGGTGTAGCGGTTGGGCGGAGCTTTGTTGGACCAGGGGAGGGGTTAATTACAGTGTTGGTAGCTAACTTCTCCGATAAGGCCCAGAAGGTGCCAGCTGGTGCAAAGCTGGGCACTTGTGAGGAAGTGGAGCGTCTAGAAGAGTCGTCGGGGAGCGAGGAGTTGGTTGGTGTGGGGCTGTTGCCTGACTTCCTCGAGGACTTGGCGCACCGGAGCGCCGCTAACCTGGCGGAGGTGCACTGACGAGTGCGTGGCAAGCTCAAGGTAGCCGGCCATGCCATGAAGGAGACCTATGACCGGCGCATGAGGGAAGTGAGGTATAACGTAGGTGACAGAGTGTGGCTGCATAACCCGCGTCGAAAGCGAGGGCTCTCGCCAAAGCTACAGAGCCCCTGGGAAGGGCCATACACGGTGGTAGCGGCCCTCTCTGATGTCACCTATCGAATTCGCAGAGGGCGAAAACGACCGTCTGTTGTCCACGTGGACCGGCTGTGGCGTTACCATGGGCCAGGAAGCTACTCCTGGGGCCATGGTGAAAAAGAAGATGACGTTAGCCCCAGTAGCGGCGATGAGGACGTGGCAGACGCTGACCGAGATGAGGACGAGCATTTGGACGGTGAGGGCGATGCAACAGACATCAATGGTGACCATGAGCCAGTCTTGGGGCAGAAGATACCCCTCTGGGTGCCACTGCCAATCTACCGCCGCCCACTCCTCCTCCAGAGCGACCCCAGCGAGAGCGAAGAAAGCCGCGCTGGATGAAAGATTTTTGTGTTTCTGAGAACTGATTTACAATTACGGTTACTTTTGTTTGAAAGAATTTTGTTTGTTCCTGAGGACAAATTTTATCTAAATTTTCTGTATTTTGTTTCATGTTTAGGTATGTCAGAGCTTGATAGGGGGGGATAGTGCTACGCCAGTGGGTCTTTGTCTCTGTGCGAAACATGTGTTAACATGAAGGGACCTGGGCAAACATGACGCAGCTGGCTGTGAGCGGAGGAGCGGAGGAACAAGCCGAGAGACGGAGTTGGGTGCTGCTCCTGTGAAGACCTCGTGTGTGCCTTTGTGACCTGATAAACTTTGTGTTGCCTTGTTATAAGCTGTGTGACATGCTGGTTTCCGCCCTGTATTGTGCTATAGAAAAGTGTACGGGTAAATAACTTGTGTAAATAAAGGAAAGACTGTCATTTTGTGTTTATTTCGTGCCTTGCCTCGCCACTTGGCGTTTCCCCTCATGGTGTTCTGGGACGCTGTGGTGCTCGGTGCCTCTTGGAGCTGTTCAGTGTTCACGACCCTGTGGATAGCACGCCGTCTGCCTAGCCTGCCTTGTGTTGGTGGCAGAGAGACGAGGCAGTCGGCATAACAATATATATATATATATATATATATATATATATACATATATATATATACATATATATATGTATATACACACACACGTGTAGTATATATGTGTGTGTATATATATACACATGTGTATGTATATATAGAATGGGTATAAAACGCTCATTATGGGGGAGGGATGTAGTTGTAACTAAAACTTTCTACCAGTTTTTTAGGGAGTGGGGAGTAAAGAATAGACTCTGCATTATGGGCTGTAAACAGATTATGGATATCCTTCAGTCCATCACTAATGAGCTGGAGTCTGGGTGTTTTGTCTAGGGCTGTGAAGTAGTCAATAACAGCAGTTCTAACTTCTGAGCAGAAGGAAGACAGATTACTTGTAGAAAATGAGTCGGGTCTGAGTTATTGGACATCCTCGTTCAGAATAATAATGGTTTTTCCTTCCTAGATTCTGGTTACACAGTAAGCATTACTCCCAATGTGTCCCTAGAAAACTATAACATTGCAACCCCCTGTAGGTCTTCCCCATGGCTCGTCCACGGAGCAAGCAGTGCGTATCTAAATGTAATCAGTGAATTAACTGTAATGGTTTCCCTCTCTGGCAACACATATAATCATCCTTTTGTTGTGGTAAATGACCTGGCATTCGAAATGATTACTAAATCCAATGGAGTGAATTACCTCGCTTCCCAAACTTTCCTGGAAACCGAAAACTATGTAAACTCCTGAAAACCGACACTTGACCATACCTCAGATGAATTCTCCAAGACTTGACCTCAGCATCCCCACGATCAGTGAATTATTGAAAGGGGTTAAAGAAAATAAAAGTAGTGCTTGGGATGACTTTAAGGCCAACTTCGAATAAACATTTTCCAGACCCTCCACTCACATCGGAAAGATCATATCACTGCCGTTAGTCGAGTCCGACCTCCCTACACGTACATTAGTTACTTGTGTCACACCTGGCCTAGGCTTACCGACACAGGCAGGATACAGATCTCACATCATCTGCAAATCTCAGAAGGTATGGCAGTATTACAGCACCTCTTCAAAGACTTCCCACACTTGTTACCCAGCCCAGAGAGCCCGAATGGTAGGACCTCGGTATTGAAACATGAAATCCTGTTACAAAATGACGCAAAGCATATCTACATCCCTACATACCATGTATCACATAGCTGTAGGCAATCTTTCATCAAGCAAATATCAAATCTTTTAAAAATGCATCTTATAGAACCAAGCAATTGGATCTCTTTGTCCCATAGTGGATTATCACAAACTAAATGCCCTCACTATTCCAGGTTGCTTTCCCATCCCCTATTGCAGGATGTTGGGAAAGGATATGCAGTCTTCTTCGCCATAGACTTGCAAGCAGGTTTCTTCTAGGTAGACCCTAACGAGAAGTCTAGAGCATTTACAGTCTTTTCCACCCCACAGGACCACTTCCCATTAAAGTCAATAGCATTTGGACTTATGTACTCCTCTATTACATTTTCTCACCTTATGGTGGTTTGGTGGGTAACACTGTACTCAACAACTTGTAGATTGTCTCCAGAGATGTGGCAGATCATGAGCTATAGCTCAGAAAAGTGTTTCAGAGACTATCGGTTTGACTATATATCTGAAGAAATTCACATTTTCCAATGGCAAATTGAATAGATAGGGCACACAATCAACTCTGACAGATTATCACCAGACGTCATGGAATTTCCCACCCCTCAAAACAAGCACATTAAGTCATTCCTTGGTCTAGTTGGATGCTATAAACCATTCATGAAAAGGTTTGCCTCCATGTCTCACCCACTCTCGAGGCTTTTATCAAAAGATTCTCAGTTTATATGGTCACTTGAGCAACAACAGGCATCTGATACATTAAAGAAACTAACAAGATGGTGTGCATAGACAGCAGGGAGATGATCCACTATATTCTGATTTGAATGGAGGAAAATCCATCATCACCCCTATACAGACAATCCCATGTTCCCACCAGCAATCTTTTCCTAGAGGATGGCCTCCTGTTCCGCTACTCTGCCCTAGAAGCACGTGGAACCCATCAAAGACACATATAACCAGGTGGTTATCCCTGAAACATGGTATTGCAGCTACTCTACAAGGCCCCCACGTCCTCCAACTCAGGCATTAAAAAAGCATTTAAGACTGCAAGATCATTTTTATTTCTTCCCTCGCCTAGAAATCAAGGGTAACTAAACATGTACAAAAGTGCCAGCTTTGTCTGCTATAAAGGGGCTCCGTGTCGGCACCGGCCCCTGTGCTTTCTTACGATATTCCGTCAATGTTCCCCCTCTTGGAATTCTCTTTTTTCCACTAAAGGCAATAGGTATCTGCTAGTCTTCATAGACAAATTTTTACAGTTCTGTGAGCTCGTCCCTGTCCCAGACAAATCTGCTACCACAGCACGGTCACCCATGTTTTTCTTGGAAATGTTACTTGTAGACATAACACCCTGGATGAGATGGGTTTGGATAATGGCACCAAGTTTAATCTTTCTTGTCTACAATCTCTTTGTAATACAGTCGATATCAAAAGATCAACATATTACCTACAAACCTCAAGCTAACGGAATTACAGAGAGACTAAATAGGACAATACTAAACATGCTGTGGATATCTCTATCTTCCTCCACTTCAGGTTGGGATGTATAGGTACCTATCATCCAGATGGCAATCAATAACACCTTCCAAGCACCTTAGGAACTCCCCCACTTCATTATTTATGGTAAAGACAACTTTTTGCCATATGAATTGTTAAAGCAACGGGCCATCACCAGCATATAACGGCAACTATGTCAAGTTAGCCATATAAAAGAAACAGGAGATATACAAGATTGCACATACGAATAGAGAGGGACAGGATCAAAAGGGCACAGCACAAATTAGCATACACTAGCACGAGTATGCCCACTTTGATGTGGGCATGTTCGTGCTAGTTTGGCTATTTCACCTATTACTGACAGGGTTGTTCCCTTACCTATGATTCACTATCTTTAAAGGACAGGGTACTGCCGCACAAGTTCATTGCTTCTGCTGCGGTTTATTTAATTTCATGGGTGACACAATTTCAAAATTTTTTTGGGCATCGCTACACATGAGAATTTGATGCCTGTTTCAACGATATGAATTACTGTTGTTAGCAAAATTATGGCCAATTCACTTTATCACTGACACAGTGACCTCTCTAAATAAAGTAACACACAAACTAGCCATCTATACCAGGGGTGCCCAGACTTACGGCCCGCGGGCCAAATCGGCCCGCGAACGGGTTTAATCCGGCCCGCGAGATGATTTGAAGTTAGAATTAGTTTCAAATTTTCAATGAACGAAACTGCTGTTCTGTATGTGTCCACGGGATGGGGGCAATAGCATTTATGTTAATACAGGCGGGATGGACGGAGCTAGTTGGACACCGACTGTCGGGGAGGCGAAGACACCATCCTCTCTTGCGGAAGAAGAGGCCGACGGATGTCCCAGGAGCGGGGAGATTTAGTTTCCCTTATATATATATATTATATATATATATATATATATAATATATAATATATATATATATTATTTATATATATATATAATATTATATATATATATATATATATATATATACACATATTTTATATATCTCCTGTTTTATCTTTTCGTTTTTTATGAAATCCTATTAGCATTAATTTTGAGAGCACCTCTCTATGTAGTGCCACATTCTCACCACGTGGGAGCGTGTTAAGGGCCATAGCTTGAGGAACCCAAAACGAAAGAAAATATTAGTTGTAGCTTTAAGTTTTCTTTTAATTAGTGTTTTATTTTTTCAAAGTTATTAGCATTTTTTATAAGTAAATTCTTTTTTTAAAACAAACTTGTCTTTTATGGGATTTTTTTCCCACCTAATCGTTAGGGTTTGCCTGGCCAAAGAAAAAAAATTAAGATTTTAGCACATAAAGAATCACACCTTGCTCCCTTGTATATATATAAAATATATATATATTATATATATATATATAATATATTATATATATATATATATATATAATATATATATATATATATATTGTGTATATATATACATATTATATATTACAATATATATATAATACTATATTATATACAATATATATTATATATATTATAATATATATATATATATATCTATATATATATATATATAATATATTCCTTGGAATATAGAGAAGTAGAGGAAACGGCATAGAAGAGAGAAATATAGAGTTTGAAGAGGGAAAAGAAGAAATATATATATATATATACAAAGAAAGCGATAAAGAAGAGAGAGAGAAGGCAAAAGAAAAGAGAGAGAGAAAGGAGAAGAGAGGAAAAAGGAGAGAAGAGAAAGAGAGAGAGACTGAGGAGTGAATAGCGATCGAAAAATGAAAAATCTAGGGGGTAGGAGAGAGAGAAAAGGAGAAAGAGAATGATAAGGCGAAATGTGAGAGTAAGAGATTTGAAGAGAGAAAGAAGGAAAAAAAAGAGACAGTGGGGGGAACGAGGGATACCGGAGTGCAGAGGCCTTTCGCGAGCACGTATGGGTCAACGGTGCATGACCCGCGGATCCTGCGATCACCCGCCTCCTCCAGGAGCCCGTCCTCTGGGGGCGAAAATGCCTGCGAAGGAGGACAAAACGTTAGGTTAAATTAGGTATAGTTACGCTAGGTTCAATTAGGTTGGGTTTACATCTCGTTAAATCATTTTCCCATTTAGTTAAGGTTAGGTTCAGTTAAATTGGGTTAGATTTGATTAGATTATTTTTATGTCCAGTTAGGTTGGGTTTTGGGTTTTTGTGAGGCTAGGTATGGGTAGGTTTGATTAGCTGATGTATGTTGACGTTAGTTCAGGTTCAGTTAGGCTATGTTAGCTAGGTTAGGTTAGAGTAGATTTAGTTTAGTAATGTAAGGTTAGGTTTGGTTTAGGTAAGTTAGTTTAGGTTAGGTTAAATAATGATGGATTACATTTACTTACGTTGGGTTAAATAATGTAACTTAACCAATCCTAACTTACCCTACCCTACCCTAAGCTAACTAAACCAGACCTAACCTAACTTAACTGAACCTGAATAATCTAAACAAACATAAGCCAAGCTAACTTAACGAAACCTAGCTAAAGCTAACATGTAATCTAACCTAACTAAATCTAACCCTAGCTAGCTAAACGTGAGCTAACCTAACTCAATCTAACCTAATTTTAAAATGTAACCTAACCTAACCATAACTAATCTAACCAACGCTAAATGAACCTAATTTAACTAAGCAAACCTTACGAAAACTAACTAAACCCAACCACTTAATCTAACCTAACCTAACCTATTTAAGCTATATAACTAAACCTAACCTGACAAAACCTAAAGTAATCTAACCTAACTTGCCTAAACTAATCTCACCAAACCGAACTAAACCTAACCTAAAAATAGCCTAAATCTAGTCTAAACTAACTGAACTAAATGTAACTATTCTAACGTAGCAAACACTCTATCCTAACCTAAACCCGACTAAAACCAAATCGAATTTAACTTAAGCTAATCTAACGAAACTAAAGCTAACCTATCTTAACTTAACTATCTTAACCAAAACCAAATCTTACTAAGCCCTAGTAAAACTAAAACGTAATCTAATTCATACCAACTTTATGAGATTAATCTAACCCCAAACCCAACGAAATCTAATCTAAGATAACACAACATAACGTAATAAACCTTCTCTGACCTAAATAAACCGAATCTAAATTAACTAACGGAAACCCCATCCAACGAAACCTAACCTGACTATACCTACCTAACATAATATAACAGAATAAACATAAATACATCTAACCTATTAAAACCTAATCTATCATAACATAACAGGACAAAAGAACTAAACCTATTCTAATCTAATACAACCGAAGATAACTAAACCTAACCTAACCTAACCAAATCTAACCTAATTAAACTTAATATACTTAACTAACCTAACGTATCCTAAACCCAACTAAACCTAAGCTAGCATAAAATAACATAATATATCCCAACTAAACTTCAGCTAACCTAACCAAAACCAACCTACCTAACTAAATAACCTAACCTAACCAAACCAAATCTAACCTATTCAAGCCTACCCTAAAGTAATATAGCAAAATACAACTAAATCTAAAGCAATTTAACATAACCAAGATATATAGGCAGGTGGATACACAGGTAAATAGATGGGCAGCTAGGAAGGGTTTACTAGTAAGAGAGATGGGTAAGTAGATAGATAGACAATTACGTAGGTAGGTAAGTAGGTAGGTAGGTAGATAAACTAGATACGTAGATATGTAGGTAAGTAGATATAAGTGTAGGTGGAAGGTAGGTAGATAGCCACTTAGCTAACTGGTCATATAAAGCATAGATATATACATACTTATACACACAGAAAACACATACACACAAACAACACACACACCACACACACACACACACACACACACACACCATATATATTATATATATATATATATAATATATATATATATATACATATGTATATATATAAAAGTACATATACACACACACATATGTATGAATAATATCTACCTTTTCTATTTATCTCTCAATCTATCTATCTATATCTATCTATCTATATATCTATGTTGTATTGTGTGTGTGTGTGTATAAGTGTGTATGTGTGTAAGTGTGTGTTGTGTGCACGCCTCTGACCCTGCCCACCTCTCATGCTGGCAGCAAACCCCCCCCAGCAGGAGGCTCCGCCCCCTCGGCGCCTTCTTCTCCCTCAGCCACACCTCCAACTGGCACTAAGCTCCGCCCCCCCAAAAGAGGCTCGGCCAATGGCATTCCCGAGGGGAAGGAGGAGGTGGGGCTCGACGAGGAAGGAGGCCCGCCATGGATATCCAGCGGGAGTCTTCTCCCATTGCTGGAACGACGGGCGCTGCTCGAAGGGCAGCCGGGGACTCGGAAGGAACAGAAGAAGGGAAAAAGCGATCCAAATAAACGAAGCAATAAGAGAAAATGAGACAAAGAAAAGAAAACGAAAAAGGGGGAAAAAAGCCATCCAAATAAGACGAAGCAATAAGGGAAAATGAATCAAAGAAAAGAAGACGAAAAGGGGAAGAAGCAATCCAAATAAAATGGAACAATAAGAAGAGAATAAGATTAATAATAATAATAAGAATTAAAGAATAAGTTGAGTAATTAGAACAAGGAAAGTGGAATAAAATATATATATATATTAATTGTAAGAAAAAACAATACATGAAAACGATAAAATTAAGAATTAAGAAAAAGGGAAAAAAGAAAGTTAAGAATTTGAGAAGCATAAAAATAAGATTATAACAAATCTGGAAGGGAAGCGAAAATCAATAATTTGAGAATTGATTGTAAAAAATAACTAGAATATATAATTGCACAATGAATAATATCTACGGTAGTAAAAATAAATAAATAAATAAAATAAAGGAGAAATTCAGTAATTCAATCATGTAAAATAATAAAATCGAAGATCACAATATACAAACAAAATCAGTAAAAAAAAATGACTGTCTCTTTAAAACAAAATGGTTTTCGTGCGAGAGTCAAAAGGAAAAATACATCAATATGGCAACCAGAATGACATAATGAATACCGAATGACAATATTGCAACCGGAGTAACAATATAACAACCAGATGACAATGTGGCAACCTGAATGGCAACATGACAACCAGAATGCAATATGGCAACCGAAATAACAATATGACGATCAGAATTACAATGACATGAATGACAATGTGGCAACCAGAATGGCAATATTGGCAACCATAATTATGACAATAATTTGGGGAACAAAGATGAAAATGACAACCGGAATAACGAAATGGCACCCCGAATATGACAACCATAATTACATGACAATCATAATTACATGGCAACTAGAATCCA
>NW_023657603.1:74361-83526 GCF_015228065.2 Penaeus monodon
GGTATTGAAACATGAAATCCTGTTACAAATGACGCAAAGCATATCTACATCCCTACATACCATGTATCACATAGCTGTAGGCAATCTTTCATCAAGCAAATATCAAATCTTTTAAAAATGCATCTTATAGAACCAGCAATTGGATCTCTTTGTCCCATAGTGGATTATCACAACTAAATGCCCTCACTATTCCAGGTTGCTTTCCCATCCCCTATTGCAGGATGTTGGGAAAGGATATGCAGTCTTCTTCGCCATAGACTTGCAAGCAGGTTTCTTCTAGGTAGACCCTAACGAGAAGTCTAGAGCATTTACAGTCTTTTCCACCCCACAGGACCACTTCCCATTAAAGTCAATAGCATTTGGACTTATGTACTCCTCTATTACATTTTCTCACCTTATGGTGGTTTGGTGGGTAACACTGTACTCAACAACTTGTAGATTGTCTCCAGAGATGTGGCAGATCATGAGCTATAGCTCAGAAAAGTGTTTCAGAGACTATCGGTTTGACTATATATCTGAAGAAATTCACATTTTCCAATGGCAAATTGAATAGATAGGGCACACAATCAACTCTGACAGATTATCACCAGACGTCATGGAATTTCCCACCCCTCAAAACAAGCACATTAAGTCATTCCTTGGTCTAGTTGGATGCTATAAACCATTCATGAAAAGGTTTGCCTCCATGTCTCACCCACTCTCGAGGCTTTTATCAAAAGATTCTCAGTTTATATGGTCACTTGAGCAACAACAGGCATCTGATACATTAAAGAAACTAACAAGATGGTGTGCATAGACAGCAGGGAGATGATCCACTATATTCTGATTTGAATGGAGGAAAATCCATCATCACCCCTATACAGACAATCCCATGTTCCCACCAGCAATCTTTTCCTAGAGGATGGCCTCCTGTTCCGCTACTCTGCCCCTAGAAGGCGACGTGGAACCCATCAAAGACACATATAACCAGGTGGTTATCCCTGAAACATGGTATTGCAGCTACTCTACAAGGCCCCCACGTCCTCCAACTCAGGCATTGAAAAAGCATTTAAGACTGCAAGATCATGTTATTTCTTCCCTCGCCTAGAAATCAAGGGTAACTGAACATGTACAAAAGTGCCAGCTTTGTCTGCTATATAAGGGCTCCGTGTCGGCACCGGCCCCTGTGCTTTCTTACGATATTCCGTCAATGTTGACGCCCTCTTGGAATTCTCTGTTTCCACTAAAGGCAATAGGTATCTGCTAGTCTTCATAGACAAATTTTTACAGTTCTGTGAGCTCGTCCCTGTCCCAGACAAATCTGCTACCACAGCACGGTCACCCATGCTTTCTTGGAAAATGTTACTTGTAGACATAACACCCTGGATGAGATCGTTTTGGATAATGGCACCAAGTTTAATCGTTCTTGTCTACAATCTCTTTGTAATACAGTCGATATCAAAAAGATCAACATATTACCTACAAACCTCAAGCTAACGGAATTACAGAGAGACTAAATAGGACAATACTAAACATGCTGTGGATATCTCTATCTTCCTCCACTTCAGGTTGGGATGTATAGGTACCTATCATCCAGATGGCAATCAATAACACCTTCCAAGCACCTTAGGAGACATCCCCCACTTCATTATTTATGGTGAAGACAAACGTTTGCCATATGAATTGTTAAAGCAACAGCCATCACCAGCATATAACGGCAACTATGTCAAGTTAGCCATATGAAAGAAACAGGAGATATACAAGATTGCACATACGAATAGAGAGGGACAGGATCATAAGGCAACAGCACAAATTAGCATACACTAGCACGAGTATGCCCACGTTGATGTGGGCATGTTCGTGCTAGTTTGTGCTAGTTTCACCTAGTTACTGACAGGGTTGTTCCCTTACCTATGATTCACTATCTTTCAAGGACAGGGTACTGCACGCACAAGTTCATTGCTTCTGCTGCGGTTTATTTAATTTCATGGGTGACACAATTTCATATTTGTTTGGCATCGCTACACATGATGAATTTGATGCCTGTTTCAACGATTATGAATTACTGTTGTTAGCAAAATTATGGCAATTCACTTTATCACTGACACAGTGACCTCTCTAAATAAAGTAACACACAAACTAGCCATCTATACCAGGGGTGTCAGACTTACGGCCCGCGGGCCAAATCAGGCCCGCGAACGGGTTTAATCCGGCCCGCGAGATGATTTGAAGTTAGAATTAGTTTCAAATTTTCAATGAACGAAACTGCTGTTCTGTATGTGTCCACTGGATGGCGCAATAGCATTTATGTTAATACAGGCTGGATGGACGGAGCTAGTTGGACACCGACTGTCGGGGAGGCGAAGACACCATCCTCTCTTGCGGAAGAAGAGGCCGACGGATGTCCCAGGAGCGGGGAGATTTAGTTTACATTTATATATATATATATATATATATATATATATATATATATATATATATATATATATATATTTTATATATATATATATATATATATATATATATATATATATATACACATATATATATATCTCCTGTTTTATCTTTTCGTGTTTTATGAAATCCTATTAGCATTAATTTTGAGAGCACCTCTCTATGTAGTGCCACATTCATCACCACGTGGGAGCGTGTTAAGGGCCATAGGCTTGAGGAACCCAGAACGAAAGAAACTAATTTAGTTATAGCTTTAAGTTTTCTTTTAATTAGTGTTTTATTTTTTCAAAGTTATTAGCATTTTTTATAAGTAAATTCATTTTTTAAAACAAACTTGTCTTTAAAGGGATATTTTCCCACCCAATCGTTAGGGTTTGCCTGGCCAAAGAGAAAAAATAAGATTTTACCACATAAAGAATCACACCTTGCTACCTGTATATATATATATATATATATATATATATATATAAAATATATATTTTATATATATATATATATATATATATATATATATATATTGTGTATATATATACATATATATATATACAATATATATATATATACTATATATATACAATATATATATATATATATATATATATATATATATATATATTCCTTGGAATATAGAGAAGTAGAGGAAACGGCATAGAAGAGAGAAATATAGAGTTTGAAGAGGGAAAAGAAGAAATATATATATATATATACAAAGAAAGCGATAAAGAAGAGAGAGATAAGGAAGAGAGAGAGAGAGAAGGAAAGGAGAGAGAGGAAAAAGGAGAGAAGAGAAAGAGAGAGAGACTGAGGAGTGAATAGCGATACGGAAAAATGAAAAATCTAGAGGGTAGGAGAGAGAGAAAAGGAGAAAGAGAATGATAAGGCGAAATGTGAGAGTAAGAGAGTTGAAGAGAGAAAGAGAAGGAAAAAGAGAGACAGTGGGGGGAACGAGGGAGTACCGGAGTGCAGAGGCCTTTCGCGAGCACGTATGGGTCAACGGTGCATGACCCGCGGATCCTGCGATCACCCGCCTCCTCCAGGAGCCCGTCTCTGCGGGCGAAAATGCCTGCGAAGGAGGACAAAACGTTAGGTTGAATTAGGTATAGTTACGCTAGGTTCAATTAGGTTAGGTTACATCTCGTTAAATCATATTCATTTAGTTAAGGTTAGGTTCAGTTAAATTAGGTTAGATTTGATTAGATTATGTTATGTCCAGTTAGGTTGGTTTGGTTTTGTGAGGCTAGGTATGGGTAAGTTTGATTAGCTGATGTATGTTGACGTTAGTTCAGGTTCAGTTAGGCTATGTTAGCTAGGTTAGGTTAGAGTAGATTTAGTTTAGTAATGTAAGGTTAGGTTTGGTTTAGGTAAGTTAGTTTAGGTTAGGGTAAGTTAGTTTGCTTTGGGTAAGTAGATTCATCAGTTTAGATTAGGATCAATTTACGTTAATTTATCTTATGTTATATTAGGTTATGTTGATTAATATTAGGTTTATTTAGGTTATGTTGAGTATGACTAGGTTTAGTTAGGTTAGGTTAAATAATGATGGATTACATTTACTTACGTTGGGTTAAATAATGTAACTTAACCAATCCTAACTTACCCTACCCTACCCTAAGCTAACTAAACCAGACCTAACCTAACTTAACTGAACCTGAATAATCTAAACAAACATAAGCCAAGCTAACTTAACGAAACCTAGCTAAAGCTAACATGTAATCTAACCTAACTAAATCTAACCCTAGCTAGCTAAACGTGAGCTAACCTAACTCAATCTAACCTAATTTTAAAATGTAACCTAACCTAACCATAACTAATCTAACCAACGCTAAATGAACCTAATTTAACTAAGCAAACCTTACGAAAACTAACTAAACCCAACCTACCTTAATCTAACCTAACCTAACCTAAACCTAACTAAACCCAATCTAACCCAACCTAAAAACATAACTTAACCTAAACTAATCTAACTTAACCTAGATTAACTAAAGTTAACCTCACCTAACCTAACCTATTTAAGCTATATAACTAAACCTAACCTGACAAACCTAAAGTAATCTAACCTAACTTTGCCTAAACTAATCTCACCAAACCGAACTAAACCTAACCTAAACTAGCCTAAATCTAGTCTAAACTAACTGAACTAAATGTAAACTATTCTAACGTAGCAAACACTCTATCCTAACCTAACCTGACTAAACCAAATCGAATTTAACTTAAGCTAATCTAACGAAACTAAAGCTAACCTATCTTAACTTAAACTATCTTAACCAAACCAAATCTTACTAAGCCCTAGTAAAACTAAACGTAATCTAATTCATACCAACTTTATGAGATTAATCTAACCCAACCTAACGAAATCTAATCTAAGATAACACAACATAACGTAATAAACCTTCTCTGACCTAAATAAACCGAATCTAAATTAACTAACGGAACCTCATCCAACGAAACCTAACCTGACTATACCTAACCTAACATAATATAACAGAACATAACATAAATACATCTAACCTATTAAAACCTAATCTATCATAACATAACAGGACAAAAGAACTAAACCTATTCTAATCTAATACAACCGAAGATAACTAAACCTAACCTAACCTAACCAAATCTAACCTAATTAAACTTAATATAACTTAACTAACCTAACGTATCCTAACCCAACTAAACCTAAGCTAGCATAAAATAACATAATATATCCCAACTAAACTTCAGCTAACCTAACCAAAACCAACCTACCTAACTAAATAACCTAACCTAACCAAACCAAATCTAACCTATTCAAGCCTACCCTAACGTAATATAGCAAAATACAACTAAATCTAACGCAATTTAACATAACCAAGATATATAGGCAGGTGGATACACAGGTAAATAGATGGGCAGCTAGGAAGGTTGACTAGTAAGAGAGATGGGTAAGTAGATAGATAGACAATTACGTAGGTAGGTAAGTAGGTAGGTAGGTAGATAACTAGATACGTAGATATGTAGGTAAGTAGATATAAGTGTAGGTAGGAAGGTAGGTAGATAGCCACTTAGCTAACTGGTCATATAAAGCATAGATATATACATACTTATACACACAGAAACACATACACACAAACACACACACACACACACACACACACACACACACACACACACATATATATATATATATATATATATATATATATATATATATATATACATATGTATATATATACAGTACATATACACACACACATATGTATGAATACATATCTACCTATCTATTTATCTCTCAATCTATCTATCTATATCTATCTATCTATATATCTATGTGTATGTGTGTGTGTGTGTGTATAAGTGTGTATGTGTGTAAGTGTGTGTGTGTGTGCACGCCTCTGACCCTGCCCACCTCTCATGCTGGCAGCACCCCCAACAGCAGGAGGCTCCGCCCCCTCGGCGCCTCTCTTCCCTCAGCCACACCTCCAACTGGCACTAAGCTCCGCCCCCACATAGAGGCTCGGCCAATGGCATTCCCGAGGTGAAGGAGGAGGTGGGGCTCGACGAGGAAGGAGGCCCGCCATTGGATCATCCAGCGGGAGTCTTCTCCCATTGGCTGGAACGACGACGCTGCTCGAAGGCGCAGCCGGGGACTCGGAAGGAACAGAAGAAGGGAAGAAGCGATCCAAATAAGACGAAGCAATAAGAGAAGAATGAATCAAAGAAAAAGAAGACGAAAAGGGGAAGAAGCAATCCAAATAAAATGGAACAATAAGAAGAGAATAAGATTAATAATAATAATAAGAAGAAAAGAATAAGTTGAATAATAAGAAGAACAAGGAAAGTGGAATAAAATATATATATATATATATTAATTGTAAGAAAAAAACAATACATGAAAACGATAAAATTAAGAATTAAGAAAAAAGGGAAAAAAAAGAAAGTTAAGAATTTTGAGAAGCATAAAAATAAGATTATAACATAATCTGGAAGGGAAGCGAAAATCAATAATTTGAGAATTGATTGTAAAAATAACTAGAAATATATAATGCACAATGAAATAATATCTACGGTAGTAAAAAATAAATAAATAAATAAAATAAAGGAGAAATTCAGTAATTCAATCATGTAAAATAATAAACTCGAAGATCACAATATACAAACAAAATCAGTAATAAAAAATGACTGTCTCTAATACAAGATGGTTTTCGTGCGAGAGTCAAAAGGAAAAATACATCAATATGGCAACCAGAATGACATAATGAATACCAGAATGACAATATGGCAACCGGAGTAACAATATAACAACCAGAATGACAATGTGGCAACCTGAATGGCAACATGACAACCAGAATGACAATATGGCAACCGAAATAACAATATGACGATCAGAATTACAATGACATGAATGACAATGTGGCAACCAGAATGGCAATATGGCAACCATAATTATGACAATAATTTGGCAACAAAGATGACATGACAACCGGAATAACGAAATGGCACCCAGAATATGACAACCATAATTACATGACAATCATAATTACATGGCAACTAGAATCACATGACAATATGTCAACCATAATGACAATATGACAACCAAAATGACAGAATGGCTACCAGAATGACATACGTCATTTTCTGAAGCTTTCATTGGCTAGGATTTGTCGCTGTTTGCTTAACAGTCTAATCCGCTAATTTGCCAGTAACTGCCCATTCTCCATGGTGTCCAGTTCTTAGTTTTTCACACATGAAGCATTTATTATCATTTCGGGTGCTATGCGTTGTACCTTTCAGTACGTTAAGATACTAATCTTATTCATTACGCTTTCAGGAAAGTTTTTGAAAGAATGTTTTTCATTCATACTAAATACTAAACAGCCTATGAACATAAATGTGCAGTCGCCGACAAAGGTTTGTAAACTCTTACCCTCTCGATAGATTCATCTCGTCAAGAGGAACTGAGGCAGGCAGGGCAGGCCCTTGTCTTTCCCATCTGAAGGGGTGTGGGCGAGACTCTCTCCTTACGGCAAAGTCACGGGTTTCCATATGTTGAGAATGAATGTGCGGGTTTATCAGATGGTGAGCATACACATGATCCTTCAATGCACCGTTTGTATATAAATTCTAGCTATGACGGTTTCGGTTCATTTGATTGGGTGATATGCGTCTCTGCCACGCAAGGGGTGTCGAGCACTAGCGCCACGATTTCCCGTCATCTTCAGTATCCTCAAAGACAATTCACTCGCGTGTGTGTGTGTGTGTTTGTGTTTCTGTGTGAGTGTGCGTGTTTCTGTGTGTCTCCACGTGTGTGTGTATGTGTTCACACACACACACACACACACACACACACACACACACACACACACACACACACACACACACACACACACACACATACATATATATATATATATATATATATATATATATAATATATCATATATATATATTATATATATATAATATTATATATATATATAATATTATATATATTATATATATATATATATATATATATATATATATATATATATATATATATATATATATTAAAAATGTGAGTGTTTTTTTTTTTTGTGTGGTATGGTGTGTGTTTATGTGGTGTGTTTTGCGTGTTTGTGTGTGTGTGGGGGGTGTGTGTTGGGACCTTGGGGGTGTGTTGTGGATGTATGCATATATATATTTATAAAAGAGATATATATGTATATAATAATTATATATAATATATATATATATATATATATATAGAACCCCCACACACACACACACACAATACACACACCCCAAACACACACCCACACACACACACCACACACTGACCACATGAGTGTGGGCGTGTGGGTTTTTTCATGTATGTCCTTTTCTATCTCTCTGTCTCTCTCTCTCTCTCTCCTCCTCCTCTCCTTCTTTCTCTCTCTTCTTCTCTCTCTCCTCTATATAAATATATATAAATATATATAATATAAATACTATATACATGTGTGTTGTGGTGCGTGTTGTGTGTGGTGTTGTATATATATATATATATATATATATATATTATATATATATTAATAAATTCTATATATTATATATTTTTAATTATAAATTATATTTTTATAATGTAAAAAATACAAAAAACACACACACACACACACACACACACAAAAACAACACACACACACACACATATATAAATATATATATATAATATATATATATATAATAATATAAATAAATATATATTTTACAATATAAAAATAAAATTTATATATTAATTTTATATATTAGATAAAGATATATATTTATAATATATATATATATATATAATATAATAGCACATATATATAATTTATTATATATTAAATATATATAATATTATATATATATATATATATATGTGTGTGTGTGTGGTGTGTGTTGTGTGTGTTGGGTGTTTGTATGTTTTTATATATTAAAAAATAATTAAAAATAAATTATATAAAAAATATATTTTAATAAAATATTATTTTTTTATATATAAAAACATCAAACACACACCCAACACACACACACACACCCACACAACACCCCATATAATATATATTATATTATATATATATATATTATTATATAATATATAATATATATGTGCTATTATTAATTTTTTAAAATATATTAAAATATTATATTTATATATCTAATCTATATATATATATATATATTAAAATAAAAAATATATATATGTAAAAAATATTTTAAATTTTAAAATTAAAAATATATATATTAATAATATATATAATA
>NW_023657603.1:88626-100812 GCF_015228065.2 Penaeus monodon
AAAGAAAGTGAAGAATTTTCAGAAGCATAAAAATAAGATTAAAACATAAGCTAGAAGGGAAGCGAAAATCAATAATCTGAGAATTGATTGCAAAAACAACTAGAAATTATAATTTAACAATGAAATAACATCTACGGGAGTAAAAAAAGAAAAAAAGATAAATAAATAATGAATACAATCATGAAAATGTTAAGTGAATAAATAACAGATACAATAATAATAATATATTTAAATTACGAATGAATAACAAACAATAATAAAAATTATAAAAATAATATGGTAAATAACAATAAATGATAATAAATATACACTTATTCGCTTATCATTATCCTTTCCTTATTAGTGGGGATTAATGAGGGTAATAGTGCCCGGACGGGTTTATAAATTATCTGCTGAATGGAGGATTAGACATATAACCGTAAAGATAAATCAACAAGCAAATTCATTGTTAACGGAAGCAGTTGTGTATCATTAATCAACCAATTACGTAATTTCAGTTGACTTAAATCAAACGATTCAGTTTAATAATAAACAATATAATTATCAATTTCAAAATTTATTCATTTTAACTGATTAGTCATCATGTTAAATAATAAACTCTAAGATCACAAAATACAAACAAAATCAGTAATAAAAAAAATGACTGTCTCTAATACAGATGGTTTTCATGCGAGAGTCAAAAGGAAAAATACATCAATATGGCAACCAGAATGACAAAATGAATACCAGAATGACAATATGGCAACCAGAGTAACAATTTAACAACCAGAATGACAATGTGGCAACATGACAACCGGAATGGCAATATGGCAACCAAAATGAAAATATGACGACAGAATTACAATGACATGAATGACAATGTGGCAACCAGAATGGCAATATGGGAACCCTAATTATGACAATAATTTGGCAACAAAGATGACATGACACCGGAATAACGAAATGGCACCCAGAATATGACAACCATAATTACATGACAACCATAATTACATGGCAATTAGAATGACATGACAATATGGCAACCATAATGACAATGTGACAACCAAAATGACAATATACGTCATTTTCTGAAGTTTTCATTGGCTAGGATTTGTCGCTGTTTGCTTAACAGTCTAATTTGCTAATTTGTCAGTAACTGCCCATTCTCCATGGTGTCCAGTTCTTAGTTTTTCACACATGAAGCATTTATTATCATTTCGGGTGCTATGCGTTGTACCTTTCAGTACGTTAACCATTAGCCGACGGGCATGGCATGTACGTACATGCCATGCCCACTGTGAGTTTACTTGTTTTAATTTTTTTTACACATAGATGGCTACACTTGTACTAAATCACCAATGAGCCGTTACGAGTACTGCCTGTCTCGCACGTTCATCCTTTTCGTTGATTTACGAAAATATTTTACGTTATCTTATTTTGCTGTTACTAATGTTTATAACATTATATTAATTCTAATGTTTACAATAAAAATAACAACATCTTCTTCTTCTTCTTTGTTGGATTTCTTGGCTATCAACCAGCGGCATGTGGCCAAGGTTATTAAGCCAATGGATCCTATTTATTCTATCAATCTAGATAAGGTCATAAAGTTTTGTCTCCCTTAGAAAAGTGATTACTTTACGTATTATTTTCTCATTATCTGAGAGAATATTTGATATTGTAAATTCTTCATTTTTTAACCTGAAATAGTTTTTTAGTGGCTGTCTGTGGTGAAAATATTTCGGGCATACCGTTAGTAGGTGGTTTAATGTAAGAATGGTGGCACATTGGGGACACTGTGGAGGGAATGTTTTCTCTATATAGGGAATGAGGTGGGTAATTCGGGTGGCATTGACCCTGAGCCTGGCCAACAACACCTCCTCCCTTCTGTTTTTCCTGTGGGCTGTGTCCCACAGTTCAATCTTTTGCTTGATTTTATGTGTGAGTTGGAGGCTGGCCCACTCACTTTGCCACAGGAGATGTTTTTTGCTTTATAAGAGACACAAAACCCTGGGGTCTGTACGGATTTATGCTATGGTCCAGATCATCATTTTAACCCGGGCAAATTTTTTCTGCCTGCTCTTTGGGCCTTTGGAACCAAAATTTGGCCTGGTACCCATATTATTTTTTAAATTGATTTTTTGGGGCACCATGTAGTTTAAAATGATTTTACCCAGGTTCTTTTTTGGTGGTTTCTAATGTTTTAAAAGGGTTTTTAAGTGAATTTAAAATGAATCAAAAAAAAAATCTTTTTCTCCCCGTGGGTCGTCGATAGTGAAAAATCAAGGGCTTTATCAAGGGAAAAAAAGGGTTTCAGCAAAAAAATTTCATGTATGATTCGGCAGTCTGAATTTTTTGTTCACATTCATCGACCAAAACACCCGCACCCACACACTCTTCTGTTTTTGGATCGCCCGGTATATATATGAAAAAAAAAGGGAGATTTTTTAAAAAGGTCCTCCTGAACCTCTGGCGTACCTCCACCTCCGGCGCCAGGGCCCCTTAGCGGATGGAAGCCGGGGGCCCCATGAGGGAAAAAAATTTGGGGGTTTCCCCTGGCGCTATTTTTTGACTGAACCAAGGGTTCGATGGTAAAGTCTATACCGACTTTCTCGACGGGTCGTGGATCTCGTGGCAAAGGGCCAAAATGAAACTATTGCCTTAGGGGGGCTGGGGTCTCGAGCCACCTTTGCGGCATAGCTTAAGGCAAAACCTGGCCGCGCCCTGAGTGGAGGGGAGGTACTCCTGGACTCCCCCCAAAGACGCTCAATTCGAGTGCACTTCAGGGCTCCAAGCCCACACACGCAAACAGGCTTCTCCCAACATCCCAAACCTTTAAAAACTTTTTTCTCGATGCCGAACCTACACCAAATTTCCCATAATCTACTTTAGACCTAAACAAGGCTTTTAAAACCATTAGGGAAAAAGTCATCAGCTCCCCATTTTTTTTACCCCAAAAAGCACTTTATTTAAATTTAAATGCTTTTTGGGCATTTATTCTTTAACTGGGCCAATTTTGGTCTTTTCCCAAATTTATTCCCCAAACAAAATGTAGACCCAAAATTTAGCAAATTTTTAATAGGTTATTGGGTGGTTTTTGAGTTACCATGTTTTTGGGGGTTCCTCCACGTGAAAAAATTCCCCCAAAACTCTTTCTAATGGGAAAAATTAAAACCGCAAATGGAGGGCCCCCGTTATAACATATTTCCCGTGGGCCCAAATTTTATCGATTTTTCTGAGAAATTTTGCATTATTGCTGGAATGCCAAAAAGGGACAATCTCACGTACGTGAATTTTTTAAGATTCCGAGGGAAAAGGGGTGGTAAATGTCATTTTATCTACATAAAAAAATGTTTGGGGACAAGAAAATTCCCCCTTTTGGGACCCCCCTTTGCCTGGACAAAAAAGTTTCCCAAAAAATGACATTGTCGGAAAAAAATTTGACAGCAAAAATTTTTGTCAGAATGAAAATTTTTAATAAAACAAGGGAATTTTTTCCCCTAATCCAAAAGGGTAAATTTTTTTGAGGGGAAAGGGCCCTTTCGCCATGGGCGGGCGTAGGGGTTTTTTTTATATCTAAAAAAACCCCGAAATCAAAAAAAAATTTTTTTGGGAATGGCCTCTTGAATATGACTGTCCGCTTTACTAGCGGGTCGGAAATTTTGGGGTCCCCCTTTCGGGAAAAAATTACTGGAATTTAAAAAAATGGCCCCAAAGCCTACTGTTAACATTCGTTCCATGAAACCTTTCATAAGCAACTTGTCAACGCAATTGGGGGGTGGAGATGGCAAGTTTGGGATTACCCCCCCCCCTTTCAATATGGGGAAAGATGTGGGAAAATGCCCTGTTTTTGGAAAAAATGTGCTTTTTTCCCAAAAATCATTGTACACTTCTACAAATTAACATTCTCATGATTAAGATGCTTCATCATCTCAATCGAACTCAAACGGGGCCTGGGGGTGTTTCCCCTACAGGGTTCTAAAGGGGGCGGAAAGCTTTATCCATTGTAAGATCTTTATTGTTTAATCAATTTTCTCCCGTGGAAAAGGGGAAATTTGGGGGCAGCTCGCCTCTTCCTTTTGGGCAGGAAAGTGGGGTGGTAATTTCTGAGCTGCTTGTAAAGAGAGGGAAATGCCTGGCGAGTGCATTAGCAATGTCTCTAGGCGGGAATCGAAATTGTTTTCCCTTTCTATGATGTTTTTAATTTTTTATAGATTTTTTTTTTTATTGATTTTTTAAATTTATAGTGGACAAAACCTCTGATATTTTTTGGGGTTGCTGTTAATTGTAAAGACAAAACCTGCCAGGAGCTTTTTTTGCTTGTCTATTATTCTACGAGCCCTAGCTCTTGCTAGTTTGTAATTGAAAAAGTTCTCATTGGGATGTTAATTTTGAAAAGCCTGTAGGCCTTATTGGTCGGCACAGCGCCCTGCGGAAATTGGGTGTCCCCCATGGAATCTTGTTTAAACGCTATCTGTCAAATTTTTAGGAATGGAAGCAATGCTGCTTCTATAACAAATTCTGAATATTGTTTATTTTATCATCAATTGGTTTTCAAAAATTTCACTTGGCTCCTTGTAAAGGCGACCCAGTCTGCTCTTTTTACAAAATTTGGGCGCAAAGGGCGTTCTCACTGGTCGCATGAATATTTAATCAAAATGGGAAAGATATCGTTTCCCAACGATCGTCATGGTGTGCCAGGGGCACTTGGCTGTATTGAGAAGAGACCGGGATGGGTCAATAAACCCAAAATTACCGGATTATCGTCACCCCGCGGACTACCACCATTCAAAGGACTAACAGCTCTTTAATCAACTAACTACTTGCTCACCTTACCATCCACCCGCAGGGGAACCCCAAAAACGTTTTATGAGCTTAAAATCAGCTAAAATTAATTATTTGTGGAAGACGTTCCGAAGAGAAAAGAGTCATCATAGGCTATCACTGCATCAGGTGGACAAAAAGGAAACATAACCCGGTACTACCTTTAAATTTTTTTATTTGCATGCAAAAACTCCAAATAGAATCAATAGTCACTTTTGAAAAGGGATTGATTATTTTTAAATTTTTTCTCCCGGTAAAACAGCAAGGTCATTAGCGGCGGTCCCTGTTAACTAGAAATTTTAAAATGTTTAAAACTTTAAAAATTAAAATAAAATTTTACAAATAACAATAAAAAATTTAAAAATCAAAAAAAAATTTTTATGCTCTAAATGCAAAAAAAAATGATTGCTAAAATTATCAAAATTTAGATTTTATTGAAAATATTAGTCTCCCTAAAAAATTTAATAAACCCTCTATGTCACAACTTCCCCAATCATTTTTCAGTGTATATGGGGGAGACAAGTACATACTTTTTGGGTCTGAGAATGTTGCCCATTTTCCCACACATGTGCGATCGTTAATGACTTGGACCTTTCATAAAGTGTTTCTTTTTTTAGCCTCTTGCCCGGGTCAGTCTTGGTCCCCGATTTTAGCCTTGTTAAACAACTTCCACTTTGGGGTTGGGATGGATGCTATTGCCCAATGCCAAGGTCTCTCTAATGTCTCGCAGTTTGTTCTGGAGGTATGCCTCCTTTTTTTCCCCCATTTATCAGAAGACAACTTGTGCGGTTTTCGGTCGGTGTGGGGAAGGAAAAGACATCACAAGGCTGAGAGCAGCTCCCCTTGGCCTTCTGATCCCCCGCTCATTCCCAGACCCAACTGCGCGGGCACCAACAAGAGTTTCTTTTACGTTTTGAATCAGTGCAACCCAATCTTGAACCTCCCCACACGGATGTGTGATTTTTAAGCTCTTGATTGCTTGAAAGGGCACTACGAGAGTCACAAATATCAAAACAGAATGGTTCGAAAGATCTCTAGTATCTTAAATGCTGTAAGGATGGATGAACTCTGCAGTGAAATCGAGGCTGCTAGAGAAAGATGCCAATCAGTTTCCTTCTGCTCATGCTGCAAAACCCACACCTTTTTAGATTTCGAACCATCTGTTAAATGCATCTGTTCCCGGATTTAGAAATGTGCTGAAGAATTTCTTGGGACTTCTGCTTTGGACTCCCCCTTTTCCCAAATTCCGACAAAATCCAGCTCGATTGATTGTCCACGGGGGAAATTGGGGAATTCCAACAGCCAAAACCTTAGGAGATTTAAATTAAGATTTTCCCAAAAATTCCTCTTCCCCACCATGGACGGCTACCTAAAGGGGGGTTTTAAAACCAGTTTGGGGTGGGGAATCCTGGAACCCTTTTGTAGTCTCGGTATAAACAGATTTGTATTCTCGGTGAATAAAAGAGGGGGTTTTCCCATTCAGCATAAGGGACTCCCAGGTGAAGCCCTGAAGCCCCGTACAGATTCTGAGAGCTTTTTATGAACCAAGTCTAACATCCTAGAACAGTGGGAGTTGCAGGAAAAAAGCTTCACACCCAAAATAAAGTTTACTACGAATAAGCGCTGGGAAAAGCCGCAAAAGCGTTGGCGTCTGCACCCCAAGATGATGTGAAAAAACCGCAAAATACTAAGTGCTTTTGTAGCCTTTACTTTAAAATTTTTTTGATGTAAGCCCCCTGTAAGTCTTGAGTAAAAAATTAGCCCCCAAGTACTTCCCCTTTGGACAAATTGCAGGGGGTTTTGCTCTAAATAGGGGAAAAGGATGGAATTTTCCTCGTTTGTGGAAATGTAAACCCAGGTCTTGTTTGGGGAAAATTTAAACCCCCATATATGTTGCCCACTGTACAAACCTGATTTACTGCAGCCGCATGTGTCCTTGCACATCCTGAAAGCTTCCTCCTGAGCAGTGCAGTGTAAGTCACCACAACAGATTACTGAGACGAACTTGGAAAAACCTTTCAATGTCATTTATAGAAATGAAAACGGCCCCAAACTTAAGACACCCCTGGGGGGCCCCTTCCACTGATCTTCCAGGTTAGGAAAACTTTTCCCACCCGAATTTTAAATTTTCCGTTAGCAAGGAAGTTTTGTATGAAGGTAGGTAATGCTCCTCTTAAACCAATGCATACAACTTTTGAGTATGCCATGCTTCCAAGTCGTATCAAAAGCCTTTTAAAAGGTCAAAGAAGACTGCAAATGTGACGTCGCTGTGCAAAGGGAAATTGTATAGCAGTTTCCATCCTTAAAAGCCTGTGGTCGATCCAAATTCTAAACCCATTTTGATATGGAGTAGCACGTTTTCCTTTTTCTAGCACCTGTGCCCTGAATTTTACCATTTTTCCTCAGCTTGCAGATGAACTGGTGGGAAATTGGTCTGAAATTTTCCTGGTTGGAAGCTCCTTGCCAGGTTTAGGGACGGGAAGATTATAGATCTTTCCCTTTGGGAGCACTTTTTTAGGGCCCGAGCTGCAAAGCGAGCCATTCCTTGCGCAAAAATGGCAATTTAGGAAAGTTCTGCGCAGTCCTATGAAGAACGCCCAGGGGGGCTTTCCCTGTTCAGCCCGAAGATGGAAACGGGCAGTGTAAGATGCTCCAGAGGAATCTCTGCCATGGATTTACAAATCTCTTTAGAACATTTTTTTATCTGTGAGATTATGCCACAATCTTCAAAGCAGGTGGGACAGTGAGTGCCTTTCCGCGACTTTCGCACCTTGTCCCATACCCATCTAATGGGGGCCCAGAGTTAACAAGGAGACATACTGTCTCCATGACGTCCGTTGGCCCCCTTACCACCGCCTGGCCCTTTGGTCGGGGCTTTTTGTAATGGATCAAAGGTTTAATCACTGGGGCGTCGTTTCAACTGCCTTAAAGCAGCTTTTCTTGCTCTGGGGAAACGTTGGCATTCATCGACCCCCATGGTACCGGGGGTCACGGTAATGCCCACTCTTTTGGGAAGGATGTTTTGCTGAAAGGTGAATTTGTGATTGAAGTGATTAAGCATCTTGAAACACACTGGAAATCATTCACAATCCATGCAATACTGCGTTGATCTAAAAAAAATTCCAGTCTGCTGTTCAAAATCGCCCCTCTGCAATCCCTTCTGGAATACCATTTACCTCCTCCAAAAGTATTGGAAAATGGTCGCTTCCTGTAAGTCTTCCATAACCTGCCAGTGAAATTTCTGGAATCAGGTAGACAATTTAAAGGTCTATATTGGGGAATGTCCCCGTTTGAATTTGGAAAAATGTGGAGTGCCTGTTCAAAAAAAACTGCATCTACTCTTGGAGCAAGGATCCAAGGCCCTTCCCGAGGGTTTTCACAAAGTGTCCCCCGGGTGATGCCGACCACTAAATCTCCCAAGAGTAGAAATGGTGTGGCAATTTCAAAAAGTGATTTCCAAAATTATTAACGTTCAGATTATGTGGGGAAGGTAATAGACAACATTTTGGTCGTGTCAACCTATTTTCCGCCCTTTACTGCAGTGTTTTTCTGTGGTGGGGTGGCCTGGAAAGGAATATCCTGCGTACCCCGTACTGATATCCTCCTGAGGCCATTGTCAAAAATCCCAAATGGGCTTGAATTGGGGAAACCCCCAGGGAAACCCGGGTGATTTTCCCGGTTAATTCTTGAGGCTACCAAATGGGGTTTATGAAACTATCAGATGTTGCAGTTTTCCCCTTTTTCATGATTCCCCACGTTCCCTTGGTTAGGGGATCCGTTCATAAGGTGTTTTGGGAGCACCCGTGGTCAAGGTTTTCCCAACCTTTAGGGTGTCCCCTTTTCCCGGTCTTGGGGGAGTTTTTGAGGGGTTTTTCCCTGACTAGTTTTTCCCAGGCTTCCCTTTTTACAGCTCAGGATTTCTTTCCTGGCAAAGAACGGACCTGAGCCTTTGCTTTTAGGGGGATTTGCCCAGCGCAGAGGCCCCTGTGGGGTGGTGGGAGCGGACTGTCACCGTTGAGACCCCTGGAGCCCCTTTTGACGGCTCCAAAGACCCCACCTTTAAATGAGTCTTTTTAACAGACTCAGGGTTCCTTTCCTGGGCAAAGGGCAAACCCCAGCCTTTGCTTCAGGGGATTCTGCCCAGCAGTGGAGGCCCCCGTGGATATGTGGCAGCTGGGGCTACCTTAGGCTCTGGGCCTCACCTGATGGTCCAAACCTTACTTTTGGGGGGGGAGTCTCCTCAATAGCCCCCCCCATCCCACTCCGTTTTTGGTGGAATTCACCCGAGGCAGTTTCAGCAATTTGGGGGCTGAGGTTTTAAAGAAGTGGCAGAGTGGTGGGGAAGAAGTATTGGAGGGCAAGGGTTTTTGGGAAGGAGGATGGCCAGAAACCCAAGCAAAAGGGTTTACCTGCTGTCAAACAGCACACGGGCACTTGCTTTTGCCCTTTGGAAAAAAAACTTTCTCCCTTCTCCTTATTTCAAAACTTCTTCTCAAATTTTTACCTTTTACACTGTTTTTAAGAAGTTCAGGTTTTTTGCAGTGGGAACAGCTATTGGGCCTGGACATTGTCATCTCTTGAGACCGTCAACCAACTTTACACAATTCTTGGGTTTTCCCCTTTTTCCCTTTAAAAAGGCAAGAGTTTGGTCCCTGCCCAAACCCTGGCAGTGGAAGCACCGCATAGGGTTGGGAAAATATGGTTACTTGAGGGGGTACCATGCCAACTTTAAATATTCGGAAGGGCCAAAATTTAAAAGTTAAAGGAGAGCTGGGGTAGACTGTTCCAAAACCCCAAAAATTTTTCTTAAAAGTTTTACTGCCACTAATTAAAATTTTCTAGTTCCTCTAACGTTTCTCTTCAGAAAAACCCCATAGGTTCGGGAAAAGACAATTCCCCTACAGATTAGGGTTTTTTGGGAGAAATGAAAATTTACCCCAGGGATTTGCATATGCAATCAGACGTCACTCTCATCGGTGACGAAACCCCAACTATAGGCTACCCTCTCGCTGTGGGGAGCGGGGATCAGTTGACATCCCAACTATTTTCCTAGTACTTCAAAAATATCAAGATCCATGTTTTACACCATAAGGTCTTCATACTAGGTACTTTTCTATATGAAAAATTCTCATATTACCAGGTAAGATTTCCTTAGTGGATTTTAGGAGGACTTTTCCCCCTTTTTACTGGTTTGGGACCGGGAACCATTAGATTCCCATTCTTGCCCTTTGGGAACTGGAAAGGGTCCCGGTGACAACATGGATGTTCCCGAGGGAAGGTGGGGGGTTGCGAAGCATCAGGGGGAAGTTTGATCTTTGTAAATTTGTAGTACTCAACAAAATTTGAATTCTTTATTTCCTCACCCCCCACCCACCAGGGTCCAACAGGGGGGGAAACTATAGTTTGGGCTCAAAAACTCCCAAAAGCCACAGGGGAAGGGAAATATAGCGCCACTTTACAGTACTGATGGCAGTCGCGGGCCTATGCGCTGCCGACTGAAAAGTACCTGCTTTACCCGCCCAAAAATTTGACCCGCCCATTGATTGACCGGGCCTTATCAAGCCACCCCTCTAACCCGAAAAAGGGCCAAGGGTGTGTTTTCTGCAGGGCGCAGCGTGCAGCATCGTCAACCTCCAGGGCTCCTGTCCCGGGATTTGGGGTGCCACGCATGGGAAAAAAAAAACGTGGGGGAGTTCTCCCCGTCCAAGATGAGATGAACCAGGGGGGGTGCCCATCCCCCCCATAGGCCTTGGTGCACCCGGGGAACCCTTTTTTTCCTATCCCTCATAGTGACCCTCAGTAGGGTAGCCCCCTGGTCCCCACCCGATCATTGGGACCTCAAACCCCCCCCCCGCGGCAAAAGGGGGCTTCCCTTAGGGGGGTCTGTAAAAGGGAGGCTTTGGTGGATGTACATGGCGACTCCGCCTCCACCCCTACCCTCACGATCCTTCCGACATAAATGGTAGTTCAGCGAAACGACCTCGTCAGACACGAGATGTGTTAAGTGCGTTTCTTGGAGAACTATAATATCGGGAGCATAGAACGAGGCTAATAATTTAAGGTCATTTACTTTAGATCTAAGACTTCGACAGTTCCATTGTATAATGGTCGACGCGAAGATTACGTTTTATGGGGTTTGGAAGTGCCTTGTCCACCATTTTTTTTCTTCTTTTTTTGGGAGGGAAACGCCTCCTCTCCCTCGCTTCCCGGGGACCTCTCTTGGGATGGTTTGGAGACAGAAGCCTCCATGTCCTGCACCTCCTGGCGAGGGAGACGACTGACAGATTCCGATCTGCTTCTCGCACGAGAAGCCGATCGCGAGCCAGACGAAGTCCTCACAGGAGTAGCCCGGACGGGAAGGTGCACTCCGGACTGTGATTCGGTATCAGCCTCCTTAGGATTTTTATGCTGGGTTGATGCAGCCATTTGATCGACCAATTTAGTCAAATGATAAACTTTAATATTTAATTCTTTAACGGTTTGTTTAGTTCGGCAATTTCTTTATCCTTGGCTGCAAGCTGTTGACTGACATTACTAGCACTAGGGGTGATGTTAGTTACTACTTCGGCATAGGAAGTATCGGGTTTGTGTGTCAAACTTTCCACTTTCCTCTTAGCTTCAGTATAACTAACTTCATGCTTCCTCATATATGCTAATGTCTCAGTCTCCTTCTTCAGGATGTTGCACTCAGCAGATCCTGACTGATGGGGACCTCCACAATTAGCACATTTGGAGATTTGGCTAGTACAAGTGATGGTGTCATGGGCTTCAGCACATTTACGGCAAACGAATTTATTTGAATCTTTATCAATGCATCTTAATGAGGTGTGTCCGAATTTTTGGCATCTATTACAGTGCATTGGCTTTTGGACATAAGGTCTTACTTGAACACGTTCATAACCGACATTGACATATTCTGGAATTTTATTCAAAGCAAAGGTCAAAAAACACAGTCCAGTTTTCGTTCGCACATTCCCGTCCTTCTTGGTCATACAATGAACGTCCACTACGTCTTGGTCCTTCATGCTCTCAAGAATTTCACTTTCTTCCATCGTCCTCAAATCCCTGTGTAAGATTACTCCCTTACAGGTATTTGGGCCAATAGAAATAGTTACTTTAACTCGAAGATCATGAATTTGCGTCAGCTTAAGTAAATCCTTAATCTGGGGACGCCTACACACGTGCAATTTGTATCTCTGTTTAGATGAATGCTTTTGAGCCATTTTGTATGAATATAAAAGTTGATATGTGTAAATATGATTATACAAATATATGTGTATGTGTATAGTTGGATATACGTGTTTATTTGTCATGTTTGTGCTTGTTCGACGAGTTTTTTTTTTTGCATATATGTGGAAACGTGTGGAAAACTGTGCCCGTTTG
>NW_023657604.1:0-27058 GCF_015228065.2 Penaeus monodon
GGCTAAATAATTTTGGGGTGAAGGGGGGGGGGGTTTTTTTTTTCATTTTAGGGTTTTTTTTTTCCTGTTCCAACATGATTATAGATATATAATATTTAATTTTGTGTTTTTGGAATTGTTATTCTATTTAGTTGGTGTGTAAAAAAAAAAAAGGGGGGACTGGTGTTTGGGTGATCCCAGGTGATATGAAATAAGATGATAAAATTGCAATAATGATGTAATAATTCAAAATGATGAAAAGATGATAATGAGATGATAATGATAAATTGATGATAATCATGATAAAAAAGATGATAATAACAGGAATTGTCCCCATATAAAATAAAAAAAAGGAAAAGAAAAAAATTTCCCAAAACGAAAAAGCGAAAAATCTAGCGAAAAAAGTTTTTGAGAATCTCAAAAAGGGTTTTTTTCGATTTCTTGATGTTTTTGGAAATTATTGGGAAAAATGATAAAATTTACCAAAATCGTATCAACCCTGAAAATAATGGGGATAAAAGTGAGAATAAAGAGAACTTGAAACTTTTGATGATTTTTAAAATTTTATCAATATTATCGTTATTATTATTATTATTATTATTTTTATTATTATTTTATTATTATTATTATTATTATTATTATTAATCTTTTATTATTATCATTTTATTATTATTTTTTATAATATCGTTTTTAATTTTATTATTTTATTATTATATTTTACTTTTTTACTAGTAGTTAATTGAAAAAATAATTATCATAACAGTAATAATTACTGTAATAACGAATTATTAAAATAAAATATAGAAAATTATTAAAATTTCGTATTATTTTTATATTTTTGTTATTTTAATTTTGTTTTTGTTATTAGTAAGTTGAAAAATTAAATTATAACTGCAATAATTCAATAATAATGATAAAAATTTGCAAAATGATGATAATAATTGCAATAATGATGATAAAAATTTGCAATAATGATGAAATAATTGCAATAATGATGATAATGATGAAAATGATAATAATGACTGATAATCATGATAATAATGATGAAAAACGGGAAATTTGCCCTAAATAAAAAAAAAAAAAGAAAAAAGAAAATAATTCCGAAAATTTGAAAAAGCGGAAAAAATCTAGCGAAATATGCTTTGAGAGATACCCCAAAAAAACTTTTTTTCGTTTCTCTGATGTTTTTGGGCAATTTTTAGGGAATAATGAAATAATTACCAAAATGTATTAATCATGACAATAATGAGGAAAAAAGTGAGAATAAAGAGAATTTTGAAACTTTTGATGATTATTAATTATAATATTTCATTTTTATTATTTATATTATTTTTAATTATTTTTTTTTATTGTTTTATTATATTTTTATTTTTGTTTTATATATTATTATTATTTATTATTATTATCATTAATTATCATTATATTATTTTATTATAATACGATTAATATTTTATTTTTTATTATTATCATTATTATTTTTTTTACTAGTATTTTTAAATTGCAAAAAAAATTTTATAACAGTAAATTACGAAGAACATTTTAATAAAAATAATGATAAGATAATTTTTTATAATATCTTATTTTTGTTTTTTATTTTTGTTATTTATTTTTTGTTTTTGTATTAGATAGTTGCAAAATATTTTATAACTGCTTTAATTGAAAAAAATGATAAAAATTTGCAATAATGTGTAAAAATTGCAATAATGATGAAAATATTGAAATAATGATGAAATAATTGCAATAATGTGTAATGAGAAAATGATGATATAAAAAAAAATTTTGATGAAAACATGATAATAATTTGATAATAACAGGAATTTAACCATATATAAAAAAAAAAAAGGTAAAGAAAAAAATTTCCCAAAAGTCAAAAAAAGCGGCAAAATCTAGCAAAATATACCCTTTTGAGATTTAACTAAAAAATGATTTTTTTTCGTTTTCTCTGATGTTTTTGGCAATTTTATTAGGGTAATAATGATAATAATTACAAAAATCGATTAATCATGACAAAATGGGGATAAAATGAGAATAAAGAGAATTTTGTTTAAATTTAATGATTTTAAATTATCAATATTATTATATTTTTATTATTATATATATTATTATTATTATTATTAAATTTTATTATTATTTATTTTTTGTTATTATATTATTTTTATTATAATTATTTTTATTATATTATTTTATCTTTATTATATTATTTTATTTAATATCGTTATTAATATTATTTTTGTTTTTTATCATTATTATCATTTTAAGTAGTAAATTGCAAAAAAAATTTATTATAAAAGAATATTTACTTAATAAAAATTTTAATTTAAATAATGATATAGTAATTATTATAAATGTTTTTTGTTATTATTATTGTTTTTTCTATTTTTATTGTTTTTGTTTAGATGTTGCAAAATTATATACTATAACTGCAATAATTGCAAAAAATAATGAAATAATTGCAAAAATGAGATAAAATTGCAAAATGATGATAAAAATTGCAAAAATGATGATAATGATGATAATGATGATGATAATGATAATTTTGATGTAATAAAAAATGAGATAAACGGGAAATTTGTCCCCATAAAAATTAAAAAAAGAAAAAGAAAAAATTCCAAAAAAGTCGAAAAAGCGGCAAAATTAGCAGAAAAAGCCATTTGAGAGTATACTAAAAAATACGATTTTTCGATTTTTCTGATGTTTTGGAATTTATTAGGGAAAATGATAATAATTCCCAAAAATGTTTTAACATGACAAAATGGGGAAAAAAGGGAAAAAAAGAATTTGAAAATTTGATGTTTATTAATATTAAAATTTTATCAGTTATTATAAATTTTATTATTTTTATTATTTTTATTATTATTACTATTTTTATTATTTTTATTAATTTTATTATTTTTATTATTATTATTTTATTATTTTCATATATTCATTTTTATTATTATATTAAATTTTATTATATCGTTTTTAATTATTATTGTTATTATTACTTTTTTATTTTTACTGTAGTATAATTGAAAAAATAATTTTTAAAGTAAAATTTACTGAAATAACGTTTTAATAAAATAATGATATAGATAATTTTTAATATCGTTATTATTGTTTTTATTATTGTTTTCGTTATTATTGTTTTGTTTTTATATAGTTTGGGAAATTATATATTTACTGCAAATAAGCAATAATAATATAAAAATTGCAAAATGATGATAATAATTGCAATAATGTGATAAAAATTGCAATAATGATGATAATAATTCAATAATGATGATAAGAGATGATAATGTAATATGATGATAATCATGATATAATGATGATAAAAAAGGGAAATTTGTCTCCATATATAAAAAAAGGTAAAAGAAAATAATCCCAAAAGTCGAAAACGGGAAAATTAGCGAAATATAGCCTTTGAGAGTATACTCCAAAATATTTTTTTCGTTTTCTCGAGATTTTGGCAATTATTAGGGTAAAATGAAAATAATTACCAAAATGTTTTAATATGACAAAATGAGGTAAAAGTGGAATAAGAGAATTTTGATAACATTGATGATTTTTAATTTTATCAATATTATCATATTATTATTATATTATTATTATTATTATTATTATTTTATACAATTTTAAATTATTATTATTATTATTATAATATCTTTTCAATATTATTTTTGTTTTATTATCATTTTATCATTTTTACTAGAGAAAAATTGAAAAAATAATTATTATAAAAGTAATATTACTGTAAAAACGATTTTAATTAAAAAATGATATAGATAATTTTTAAAATATATTTATTATTGTTATTATTTTTGTTTTTTTATTTTTTGTTTGTTTGTTGTATATTTGCAAAATTATATATTAAAACTGCAAAAATTTGCAATAATAATGATAATAATTGCAATAATGATGTAATAATTGCAAAATGAGAAAAAATTACAATATGATGAAAAAGATGAAAAGATGAGATATGTAATTTTGATGATAACATGATAATAATGATGATAATAACAAAAATTTGTCCCCATATAAAATTTAAAAAAAAAGGGAAAAAGAAAAAAATTCGAAAGTCAAAAAGGGCAAATCTGGGGAAATAACCCTTTTGGAGTATCCCCCAAAAACGTTTTTCGATTTCTTGATGTTTTTGGCAATTTTTGGGTAATAATGATAAAAATTTACCATAACGTTTTAATCGAAAATAAGGGATAAAAGTGAGAATAAAGAGAATTTTGATAACTTTTGATGTTTTATATTTCAATTTTATCTTTATTTTATTTTTATTATTATTATATTATTATATTAGATTTTTTAATCATTTTTTATATTATTATTTTTATCTTTATTATTATCATTATTTTATTATAAAATCGTTTTTAATATTATTTTTGTTTTATTATCATTTTTATCATTTTTCTGTGATAAATTTGCAAAAATAATTTTTAACGTAATAATTACTGTAAAAAGATATTAATTTAAAAATAATGATATAGATAATTATTATAAACTTTTATTTTTATTATTGTCGTTTTTTATTTTTATTGTAGTTTTTTTTTTTTAGTATAGTTAAAAAATTTTTATTTTTAAAACGCAATAATTTGCAATAATAATGATAATAATTGCAATAATGATGAAAAAATTTGCAATAATGATGATAATAATTGAAAAAGATGATAATGAAGTAATGATGGAAAATGATAATTTTGATGAATCATGAAAATAAGGAGATAATACAGGAATTTTTCCCCAATAAAAAAAAAAGGTAAAAGAAAAAAATTTCCAAAAGTCGAAAAAGGGGCAAATCTAGCGAAATATACCCTTTTGAGAGATATCCAAAATGACGTTTTCGATTTCTGATGTTTTGGCAATTTAGGGAAATAATGATAAAATTTCCCAAAATCGTATTAATCATGAAAATAATGGGATAAAAGGAGAAAAAAGAAAATTTTTGAAACTTTTGATGTTTATTAATATTATAAATATTTCATTATATTTTTATTATTATTATTATTATTATTATTATTATTATTATTATTATTTTTATTATTTTTATTATTATTACACTTTTTTAATAATTATTATATATTAAAATCTTTACAATATTTATTTTATTTTTACCCATTTTTATCATTTTTACTAGTGATAATTGAAAAAAAAATTTTTTAAAAAAGTAATAGTTACGAAAAAAACGATTTTAATTAAAAAAATATATAGATAATATTAAATATCTTTATTATGTTATATTTTGTTTTTTTTATTATTTTGTTTTTGTTGTTAGTATAGTTGAAAAAATATATATTATAACGCAAAAATTGCAATAAAATGATAAAAATTGCAAAATGATGATAAAAATGAAATAATGATATAATAATTACAATAAGAGATAAAGATGATAATGATGGAATTGATAAATTGAGATAATCATGAAATAATGAGATAATAACAAGAATTGTCCCATATTTTAAAAAAAAAAAGGAAAAAGAAAAAAATTTCCAAAAAGTAAAAAAACGGCAAAATCGGGAAATATAGCCTTTTGAGAGTACCCTCAAAATGACGTTTTTCGATTCTCTGATGATTTTGGAAATATTGGGGAATAATGTAATAATTTACCAAACGTTTTAATCATGAAAATAATAGGATAAAAGTGAGAATAAAGAAAATTTTTGATAACTTTTGATGATTATTAATATTATCAATTTATCTTATTATTTTATTATTATATTATTTTATTATTATTATATTATTATTTTATTAATTTTTTAAATTATTATTTTTATTTTTATTTTTATTATTTTTAAATTTTATATTATTATTATATTATTATCATTTTTATTGTTATCATTATTATTTTTATATTATTATTATCATTTTAATTATTATAATATCTTTATTAATTATTATTTTATTTATCATTATTATCATTTTACTAGTAGAAAATTTCCCAAAAATAATTTTTAAAAGTAAAAATTTACTGAAATAACGATTTTAATTTAAAAATAATGAAAAGATAATTATTATAATATTTTTATTTTTGTTATTATTATTGTTATTTCTATTATTTTTGTAGTTGTTTTTGTATAGTTGAAAAATTTTATTTATAACAGCAAAAATTTGAAATAAAAATGATAAAAATTGCAATAAGATGATAAAAATTTGCAAAATGAGATAATAATTGCAAAAATGAGATAATAAAGAAAATGATGAGAAAATGAAATTTTGATGAAATTTGATAAAAAGGGATGTAATAACGGGAATGTTCCATTATAAAAAAAAGGGAAAAGAAAATAATCCCAAAAGTGAAAAAGCGGCAAAATCTAGCGAAATATGCCTTTTGAGAGTTCTCCAAAAAGGAGTTTTTCGTTTTCTCTGATGTTTTTTGCAATTATTAGGTAAAAAGATAATAATTACCAAAGTATTAATCATGACAATAAGGGATAAAAGTGAGAATAAAGAGAATTTTGAAACTTGATGTTATAATATTATAAAATTTTACATTTATTATTATTATATTATTTTTATTATTATTATTTTATTATTATTTTTATTATTATTATTTTTATTATTGTTATTTTTATTATTGTTTTTAATTATTTATTATTTTATTTATTATTATTATTATAATTTTTAATTATTATATTTATTATTATCTTATTATTATATTTTATTATTATTTTTATAATATTTTATTAAATTATTTTTGTTATTATTATCATTATTATCTTTTTTTACTGAGTATAATTGCAAAAATAATTATTTAACAGTAAAATTTACTGTAATAAACATTTTTAATTAAAATAAGGGATATAGATAATTATTTAATACTTTTATTATTGTTATTTTTATTGTTATTTTTTTATTATTGTAGTTGTATTAGTATATTTAAAAAATTTTATATTAAAAAACTGAATAATTCCCCAATAAAAAAGATAATAAGCAATAAATGAAAATAATTTGCAAAATGTGTAAAAATTTGCAATAAGAGATAATGAAATAAGATGATGATAATGATAAATTGGATAATCATGATAATAAGGATGTAAAAAAGGGGAATTTGTCTCCATATAAAATAAAAAAGGTAAAAGAAAAAAATTCCCAAAAGTCAAAAAAAGCGGAAAAAATTTTGCGAAATATAGTTTTTTTAGAGTACACTCCAAATGACGTTTTTTGATTTCTCGAGATTTTTTTATCATTATATTATCTTTATTTTATTATTATTTTTACTATTATTATTATCTTTATTTTATATTATTATTTTTATTATTATTATTATCATTATTTTTATCATTTTTATTTCAATTATTATCAAAAATATCGTTATTAATATTATGATTTTTATTAACATTTTTTAAAAATTTTTATAGTAGATAATTGTAAAAAAAAATTTTTTAAAACAGTAATAATTTACTGTAAAAACGATATAATTAAAAAAGATATAGATGATTATTAAAATACTTATTATTGTTATTATTATTGTTTTTATTATCATTTTTGTTGTTATTAGATATTTGCAAAATTATATATTAAAAACTGCAAAAATTGCAATAATAATGATAATGTTTAAAAAATGAGAAATAATTGAATAATGATGATAATAATTGCAATAATATGATAAAATTTTCAAAAAGATGATAAGGATGATAAGATTATGATAATATTGAGACAATCTAATAATAATGATGATATAACAGGAATGCCCCATAATAATTAAAAAAAAAAAAGGTAAAAGAAAAAATTCCAAAAGTCGAAAAAGCGGCAAAATCTTGCAAAAATAACCCTTTTTGGGTAACTCCAAAATGTTTTTTTCGATTTCTTGATGTTTTTTGAAATTTATTGGGGGAATAATATAATAATTACCAAAATGTATTAATCTGACAATAAGAGGAAAAAGTGAGAAAAAGAAAATTTTTGATAACATTTGATGATTTTTAAAATTTACAATTTTATCATTATTATATTATTTTTATTTATTATTTATTTATTTTTATTATTATTATTATTATATTATTATTATTTTTATTATTATTTTATTTTTATATTTTTTTTGTTATTTAATATTATTATTTTTATTATTTTTTATTATTATTTTATTATATTAATTATTTTTCTTTATTAATACATTTTTATTATTATTATTATAATATCGTTTTTAAATATTATTGTTATTATTATCATTTTTATCATTTTACTAGTAGATAATTAAAAAATAATTATTAAAACAGAAATAATTTACTGAAACGATTTTAAATTTAAAAAAGTATAGAAATTATTATAATATCGTTTTTATTTTTTTATTATTAAAAATTAAAAAATTTTAAAATAAAATTATTATACATTTTTTAATTAATTGTTTTTACAGAAATTTATTTTTCTGTTATAATAATTATTTTTAATTTACTACTAGAAAAAGATAAAATGATAATAAAACAATAATAATATTAATAACGATATTTAATAATAATAATAATTTTAAAAGATTATTAAAAGATAATAATAATAAAAATAATAAAAATAATAAAAATAATAAGAATAATAATAATAATAATAATAATATAAATAAAAAGTAAAATAATAATAATAATGATAATATTGATAATATTAATAATCATAAATGTTATCAAATTCCTTTATTCTCATTTTATTCATTTTTGTCAGATAATCGTTTTTGGAAATTTTATCTTTTATTTCCCCAATAATCCCAAAAATCATAGAAAAATCAAAAAAACGTCATTTGGAGTTACTCTCAAAAGGCTATATTCGCAAGATTTTGCCGCTTTTTGATTTTTGGGAATTTATTTTTTTACCTTTTTTTTATTTTATATATGGAAAAAATTCCTGTTTTTATCATCATTATATTATGATTGTCATCAATATTACATAATCATTATCATCTTTATCATCATTATTGCAATTATTTCATCTTTATTGCAATTATTATATCATTTTGCAATTATTACTCTTATTGCAACATTTCATATTTTGCAATTTTTGGCAGTATAATATATAATTTTGCAACATACTAATAACAAAAACAATGATAATAGAAAAACAAAATAATAACAATAATAACGATATAAAATAATATCTATATCATTATTTAATTAATATGTATTACAGTAATTATTACTTTTTTAATAATTTATTTTTACAATTATACTACTAGAAAAATTTTTAATAATGAAATAATAACAACAAAATTTTAATAACGATATTTGATAAAATAATAATAAAAAATGATAATAATAATGAAATAATAAAAAAAAAAATAATAATAAAAAAAATAAAATAAAAATAATGATAATAACAAAAATAATGATAATAATAATAATTATAGAATAAAAAATAAAAATAAAAATAATAATAATAAAATAATAAAATAATGAAAAATAATAATATAATAATAATAATAATAATAAGATAAATAATGATAATAAAATCATCAGAGAAATAAAAAAAAACTCTTTTGGAGTGTCCCCTTCAAAAGGTAATTTGCAAATTTTGCCGCTTTTTCGATTTTGGGAAAATATTTTTTTTTTACCTTTTTATATATATGGAGAAAATTTCCTTTATTATCATCCTTTTATCATGATTATCATCAATATTTCTTTATCATCATATTACTTCATTATCATCTTTATTGCAATTTTTTATCACATTTTTGCAATTATTATCATATTTTTGCAATTATTATCATTATTATTGCAATTATTGCAGTTAAAATATAAAATTTTCAACTATACTAATAACAACTACAAAAATAATAGAAATAACAATAAAATAAAATAATAACAAATTTAAAAATTACATATCATTTTTTTAATTAATATCGTATTACAGAATTTTTACTGTTATAATAATTTTTTTAATTTATATACTAGAAAAAATGATAAAATGTAAAATAACAATAATAAATTAAAACGAATTATAATAATAAAAATAAAAATAAAAATAATAACAAAAATAATACATAAAAATTAATAATAATAATAATTAATAAAATAAAATAATAAAAAAAAAAATAAAAATAAAATAAAAAAAAAATAATAATAAAAATAAAATAATAAAATAAAAATAATGTAATTTTGAAAATATTAATAATCATCAAATTTTATCAAATTCTCTTTTTTCTCATTTTTATCTCTTATTGTCAGTTTAAATACGATTTTGGTAATATTATATTATTCCCCTAATAATTCCCAAAATCATCAGAAAAAACCAAAAAACGTCATTTGGAGTATACTCTCAAAAGGCTTTTTTCGTAGTTTTTGCCGCTTTTTGTTTTTGGGAATTATTTCTTTTCCCTTTTTTTATTAATAGGGAGCAATTCCTGTTATTTTTCATTTTTTAATGATTATCATCAATATTACTTTTATCATCTCATTATTTTATTATCATCTTTATTGCAATTATTATCATATTATTGAAAATTTTTATCATCTTTTTGCAATTTTTATATTATTTTTGCAATTTTTGCAGTTTATATTAAAAATTTTTAATTACTAATAAAAATACAATAAAAAATAGAAATAACAATAATAATAACAAAAAAACGATATTAAATAATTACTATTCATTTTTTTAATTAATATCGTTATTACAAAATTTATTACTGTTATAATAATTATTTTTGCAATTATCTCTAGAAAAAAATGAAATAATGAAAATAATAACAAAAAAAATTTTAATAACGAATTATAATAATAAAATAAAATGAAAATAAAATGAAAATAATAATAATAATAAAAATAAAATGATAATAATAATAATAAAAAATAAAAATAATAAAATAATAATAAAAAATAATAATAAAAATAATAAAATAATAATAATAAAAATAATAATTAATAATAATAATGAAAATATTGAAAATTTTAATAATCATCAAATTTTATCAAAATTCTTTTTAATCTCACTTTTATCCTCATTTTGATGATTAATACGTTTAGGGTATTTTCATTATTACCCTAAAAATTGCCAAAATCATAGAGAAACAAAAAACGTCTTTGGAGGAACTCTCAAAGGCAAATTTTTTCCAGTTTTTCCCGCTTTTTCGATTTTTCGGAATATTTTCTTTACCTTTTTTTTTTTTATATATGGAGACAATTTTGTTTTTATCATTTATTTCAGTTTCAATATTATCATACATCACATTAATTTTATCATCATTATTTGTAATTATTATATCATTTTTGCAATTATTATCATATTATTGCAATTTTTATCATTAATTGAAATTATTGCAGTTATAAATATTTTTTTGCAACATATAACAAAAACAAAAATAAAAATAAAAAAAACAATAAAAAAACAATAAAACGATTTTATAATTTTATCTATATCATTTTTTTAATTAAATGTTTTTACAGTAACTATCTTTATAAAAATTTATTTTGCAATTAACTACTAGTAAAATGATAAAAATGAAAAAATAACAATAAATATTGATAAGGGAATTATAAAAATAATAATAATAATATTAATAAATGTAATAAAAATTAAAAAATAATAATAATAAAAATAATAAAATAATAATAATAATAAAAATAAAATAGCAATAAAAAAAATAACAATAAAATAATAATAATAATAATAATAATAATAATAATAATAATAATAAAAATAATAAAAATGATAATTTTGATAATTTAATAATCATCAAATGTTATCAAAATTCTCTTTATTTCACTTTACCCCTCATTATTGTCATGTTTAATACGTTTTGGTAATTTTATCTTTATACCAAAAAATTGCCAAAATCATCAGAAAAAATCGAAAAAAACGTCTTTTTGGAGTATACTTCAAAAGGCTATATTTCGCTAGATTTCCCGTTTTTCGATTTTTGGGAATATTTTTTTCCCTTTTTTTATTAATATGGAGAAATTTCCCTGTTATTATCATCCTTATTAATGATTCACAATATATATTATCTCTCATTATTTTCATATCACATTTTTGCAATTTTTATCCATATTGCTTTATTATCATCATTATTGCAATTATTATCATTATTATTGAAATTTATTGCATTTTAAAATAAAAAAATTTTTCAATATACAATAACAACTACAATAAAAATAGAAATAACAATAAAAATAACAATAAAACGTATTATAATAATTACTATATCTTTTTTTAATTAAATATCGTTATTACAGTAATTTTACTGTTATAATAATTATTTTCCCAATTATCTACTAGAAAAATGATAAAAATGAAAATAATAAAAATAAAATATTAAAACGATATTATAATAATAAATAAAAAGATAATAAAAATGAAATAATAATAATAAAAAAATAATGATAATAATAATAATAAAATAATAATAATAAAAATAAAAATAATAATAATAAAAAACAAAAATAAAAAAACAAAAATAATAAAAATAATAAAATAATAATAAAATAATAATAATATAAAATAATAATAATAATAATAATAATAATAATGATAATATGATAAATTAAAAACATCAAATGTTATCAAAATTCTCTTTTTCCACTTTTTCCTCATTTTTGTATGTTAATACGATTAGGTAAATTATCATTTACCCTAATAATTGCCAAAACCCATCGAGAAATCAAAAAAAACGTTTTTTGGAGGAATCTCAAAAGGCTAATTCCTAGTTTTTGCCTTTTTTTCGACTTTCGGAATTTTTTTTCTTTTACCTTTTTTTTTTATTAAAGGGAGACAATTTTTTTATTATCATCATTATTATCATGTTTATCAATTTTAAAATTTTCATCATCATTATATCTTTATCATCTTTATTGTAATTATTATCATCTTTTTGCAATTATTATATCATTATTGAAAATTATTATCATTTTTATTGCAATTATTGCAGTTATAATATAAAATTTTTGAAAACTATACAACAACAACAACAATAATAAAAAAAAATAACAATAAAATAACAATAATACGATATTAATTATTATCTAATATTTTTTAAAATTCGTTCTTACAGAAAATTTTACTTTTATAAAAATTTATTTTTGAAATTTATATACTAGAAAAAGAAATAATGATAATAATAAAAATAATAATTTTGATAACGATATATAAAAATAATAAAATAATTTTAATAATTTGATAATAATAAAAAATAATAATAATAATAATAATAAAAATAATAATAATAATAATAATAATATAATAATAATAATAATAAAAATAAAATAATAATAATAATGATAATTTTGAAAATATTAAAAACAAAATGTTATCAAAATTTTTTATTTCTTTTTACCTCTTTATTTCATGTTTAAATCGTTTGGAATTATTATCTTTATTACCTAAAAATTTGCCAAAATCATCGAGAAATCGAAAAAACGTCATTTTGGGATACCTCAAAAGGAAATTTTTCGCTAGATTTTTCCCGTTTTTTCGACTTTGGGAATATTTCTTTTCCCTTTTTTATTAATATGGAGACAATTCTGTATTATCACATTATTATCATGATTACATCAATTTTTCTTTATCATCATCATTATCATCATATTGCAATTTTTATATTTGCAATTATTTCATCATTTTTGCAATTATTTCATCTTTATTGCAATTATTATCTTATTATTGCAATTTTTGCAGTTATAAAATAAATTCTAACTATACTAAAAACAAAAAAACAAAAAACAGAAATAAACAATAATAAAAAACAAAATAACGTATTATAAAATTATCTATATCATTTTTTTAATTTAAATATGTATTACAGTAATTATACTTTTATAATAATTTTTTTTGAAATTAACTACAGTAAAAAGTAATAATGATAAAAAACAATAATAATTTTAAAACGAAAAATAATATTAATGATAATAATAATAATGATAAAATAATGATAATAAAAATAAAAATAAAATAATAATAATAATAATAAAAATAAAATAATAATAATAGAAAATAAAATAAAATAATAATAATAATAGTAATAATTAAATAAAATAAAATTTGAAAATATTAATAATCTCAAATTTTATCAAAATTCTATTATCTCATTTTATCCTCATTTTGTATGATTTACGTTTTTGGTAATTATTCATTTTTACCTAAAAATTCCCCAAAATCATCAAAAAAATCAAAAAAATCGTCTTTTTTTAGATACTCTCAAATGGCATTTTGGTTTTTTCCCGTTTTTCGATTTTTCGGAATTATTTTTTTTTACTTTTTTTAATTATTTTGGGAGAAATTCCTGTTTTTATATTTATATCATGTTCATAAATAATTATCATTATCATATCTTTATCATCATTATCTCATTATTGCAATTGTTTCATCATTATTGCAATTATTATCATCATATGAAATTATTATCATTATTATTCAATTATGCAGTTATAGTATAAAATTTTCAAATATAATAACAACAAAAAAAATAGAAATAACAAAATAATAACAAAATACGATATTATAATAATTTTTATATCATTATTTAATTAATTTTGTTTTTACATAATTTTACTTTTATAATATTTTTGCAATTATACTAGTAAAAATGATAATAATGAAAAATAAAACAAAAAATAATATTAAAAAAACGATATATAATAAAATAAAATAATAATGAAATAATAATGATAATAAATAATTATAATAAAAATAAAATAAAAAACAATAATAAAAATAAAAAATAATAATAATTATAATAAAAAAATAATAATAAAAATAGTAATAAAATAATAATAAAATAATATGATAATTTTAATAATCATTAAATGTTATAAAAAATTTCTTTTCCACTTTTATCCTCATTAGTCATGATTAATAGATTTTGAAATTTATTTCATTTTACCCTAATAATTTGCCAAAATCAAGGAAAAAAAAAAAACGTCTTTTTGGATATATCTCAAAAGGTTTATTTCGTAGATTGCCGCTTTTCGACTTTGGGAATTATTTTTTTTCCCTTTTTTTTTATTATATAGGGGTGAAAATTTCCTGTTTTATATAATTTATCATGATTATCACATATTATCATTATAATCATTATCATCATTTCTCATTATTGCAATTATTATCACATTATTGCAATTTATTTCATCATTTTCAATTATTACATCTTTATTGAAATTTTAATTTTTATTGCAATTAAGCAGTTATAATATAAATTTGAACTAACTAAAAAACAACAATAAATAAAAAATAACAAAATAAAAAAACAATAAAAAACGATATTATAAAAATTATCTATATCTTTTTTTGATTAATATCGTTTTTCAGTAATTATACTTTTTATAATAATTATTTTGCAATTATATACTGTAAAAATGATAAAATGATAATAATAAGAATATAAATTAATAACGATATTAAATAATAATAATAAAATGATAATAAAAATGATAATAATAAGAATAATAATAATAATAAAATAATAACAATAAAAATAATAATAATAAAAAATAATAATAATAATAATAAAAATTTAATAATAAAATAATAATGATAAATTGAAATATTAAAATCATAAAATGTTATAAAAATTCTCTTTTTCTCATTTTTTATCCTCATTTTTCAGTTTAATACGTTTTTGGAATTATTTCATTTTTACCCTAATAATTGCCAAACATCAGAAAACGAAAAAAACTTTATTTTGGAGTATACTCTCAAAAGGCTATATTTCGCTAGTTTTTTGCCGCTTTTCAATTTGGGAATTTTTTTCTTTTACCTTTTTTTTTATTATATAGGAGACAATTCCTGTTATTATAACATTATTATCATGTTTATCATAAATTTTATCTTTATCATCTTCATCATTATTGCAATTATTATCACATTTTGCAATTTTATATCATTATGCAATATTATCATCATTATTGAAATTATTTCTTTTATTTTTGCAATTATTGCAGTTATATATAAATTTGCAACTTTTAAAATAACAAAAAACAATAATAATAGAAAACAATAAAAATAAAAATAATAACGAATTAAAAAATTTATCAATTATTTTTTAAAAATTCGTTTTTACAGTAATTATTACTGTATGATAATTTTTTTTGCAATTAACAAAAGTAAAAATGATAATAATGTAAAATAACAATAAAATATTAATAACGAATTAAATAATAATAATAATAATGAAAAAATTGAAATAAAAATTTAAAAATAATAATAATAATAATAATAATAATAATAAAACAAAAATAAAATAACAATAAAATAATAATAAAATAAAAATTTAAAAATAATAATAATAATAATAAAAATAATAACGATAATATGTAATTTAATAATCATCAAATGATCAAAGTTCTTTATTCTCATTTTACCCTCATTTTTGTCATGTTTGATACGATTTGGAATTTTTATAATTATTACCCTAATAATTTTGCAAAATCATCAGAGAAATCAAAAAAACGTTTTTTTGGAGTTATCTAAAAAGGGGCTATATTTCGCTAGTTTTTGCCGTTTTTCGTTTTTTTGGGAAATATTTTTTTTCCCTTTTTTTTTTTATAATATGGAGAAAATTTCCTGTTTTATCATCATTTTTATCTGATTATCATAATATTTCATTACACTCTTATCATATTATCATCATTATTGAAATTTATTTCATCTTTATTGAAATTTATTATCTCATTTTAAATCACTCTGGCATCACCCAAAACCAGTCCTTTCAACACCAAAACTAAATAGAATATAAAATTCCAAATACACACATAAATTTTATATAATAAATCATTTTGGGAACAGGATACCTAATGAAACAATTTACAGTAAATTATACCCAAAAAAACAAACACACAAGACGTGCGTTCCCCTTTCCCCAATTTCCGTTCGAGCCCCCTGGGTCAAAAAATTTACCTAACAACTTTTTCCACTATGTAAATAAAATTTCTAAGGGGTTTTGTGATTATCCTTAAAAATAAAAATATTAGATTCTTAAAAAAATAAAGCACATTTAATGCTTTCCCTTTTCATACTAAAAAAATAAAAGGCCCATAGAAAAAGGAACTAAAAAGTTTCCTTTTATTTGAGAAATCGTTATAAAACTACTCACTTAACACCCCCCCCTTAAAATAAAAACCGAAGGGTTTTTTAAAACTAGCCATTTCGTGTGAACCCTTGCTTTCTGTATAAATGTCTAAGCAGGACGCGACAATGCATCTGCAATCAAATTTTCAATTTTTATATGTTTAATTACAGATTTAGGGTGAAAACCCAGAAACCACCTAGTCAGTTTGATTTTTTTTCATACTGTTCAAAAATGAAGGGGTTGTGGTCACTAAAAAACACAATTTCATTTTTCCCTATTACCTAAATAAAATTTTAAATTGTCCAATGCCACAACAAAACTAGGGCCTCCTTTCAAAAGTGTATAGGCCACTGATACTTCTTAAATTTTGGTTTCTGGCAAACATTAGGATGGGGCCCCTCATACGCTAACTGCAACAAACAGCTCCAGTAAAACTCACTTTCATTACCGTAGTAAAAGGGCTTGTTAAAATAAAGGGCCTTTAAGTAAGGGTTGGGAAAACAAAAAAAACTTCAGCTTTTTAAAAGCCCCCTTTACAACTTAAAGTCAATCAAATTTTTTTTTGGAAATGTTTGGTCTGTGAGAGGTTTTGGGTTTTTAAAAAGAGAAATTTGGACAAAATCGTCTAAATATCAGTCATCCCCAAAAAGTTTCACAGCTTTTCGATTTGTTGAACCCCGGAAAATCTTTGGGTAGCTTTTTTTCCATTACGGGGAACTGTTCCAACCTACCCATGTCCCAGGAATTGAGTTGTGCATGACCAAAAACACATATTTAAGTTTAAGCGATTGCCTTCTTAGTGTCCAAAAAGCTGTTTTTAGCATTTGTATGTGTTTAGCCAAGTTTCGTGAACACCCAAAATCCAAATATGCCGGAACCCTTTTAATCCTGAGATAAAAAAGTTTATTTGTCTTGAAATTTTCTGGAAGCATTTCCATACCAAAAGGGATCCATTTGTACTGATAAGTCCAAAAGGGGTTTCGAAGGTGATATCTCCTTGCTTTCGTAAGGGGTACTTGGAATATCCTTAAAAATCAAGGGGGAGTAATGAATTTAGAATTACTCACGAGTCAATAATGTCACAATTTTAGACAAAGGAAAAAAAAGTCTGCAAATGTTAGAGCATTTAATTTTTTTTTATAGTCTATACAACCATGAGAATTTCTTTTTCACCCAAAACAAGGTTACGCCCCAAGACTTCACTTGGTTCAAAAATTCCCCGGAACTAAGAGGTATTCTACTCAGTCTTCTATTTTGGGGTTTCAGGACCCCTCTGAAGGATCTGTTTTATGGGTTTCGCTCCGGAACAATTCAATATGCTGACTAATGATTTTTTGTGGTGTGTCTGTAAAAAAATCTGAGAACTCTTGTAGCAATTTAGTACTCCCCTTTCTGGCAGGGGAAAGAGGGAAATTTTTTAAGGAAATAAAAGTCACGTTCTTTAACTTTACTAACTCCCTTTAAACACAAAAAAAAAAAAATTTCTTCCTGTTCAACATTTTTAGTCACAAAATTTTCTTCCTTTTAAGGACAATTTTCTAAACCACTTGCACAAAATGGGTATTTCCTTTTCAAAATGTTTCATTAAGTTTTTGTGCACCATGCGCTTTTTCCCAGCTCAGGGGACTTTACATAATTCAATCATTTACCTTTTCAAGCATTTTTATGGACCCCCAAAACAGTTGGAGAGGTTTCTTTCACAAGGGAAAAACAAAAGCACTTTGTCCCAATTTTAAAATGTCTATATAGCATTTTTATATAGACCCCTCTTCATTTTTGTCTGTGTATATTTAAATTTTTTATTGCAAAATCAGCACCTTAGACAGCCTATCTCTTAATTTTTTCATAATTACAAAGGTTAATCATTTTCCACGATCAAACTTTTATATAACAATCTGGGGCCCCTTTAACTTCTTTCCAAATAAAATTTTTATTTGGCTAACCTAGACTTTCTGTTTTGCGGGCCAGCGATAAACAAAAGGGCACATGCATCCCCAAACCTTGTTATTCTCTTTTCAAAATTTTGTAACATGACTCAAGTTTGGTGAAAACGTTCAAAAGCACTTTATTCAGGAGGTTTAGTGGAAAAAGTTGTATCACTCCCCATTTATTTATGCATCCTTGAATAATTTAGAAGTGAAATTTTATCCTTTATCAGTTCAATACCTTTGGGGAATCCCAAAATAGTAAAAAAATTTTTCAGGGGGGAACAAAAAGTTTTTTTGTATTCGTAGGGGAATTTTTTGGATACCCAGTACACAACCAAAAGTAGCAATAAGAAACTGATTTTCCCCCCCTTTGTTTTGGCATGGGCCCCAAAACAATAAAAAAAACTTTGCTAAAAGGATCATTTAAAAACTGAATTTGGTTTAAAGGGGAGGAGGAATTACTGATTTGGTTTTCAACAAAAAAGCAAGATCGACAAAATTTTAGAAAAAAGTCAGAAGAGGCCTGGCCAATAAAAAATGATAGTAATTGTTTAGAGTTCTCTTGACTCCTAAAAGTCCCCCACAAATTCATGAGCAAGCCCCCTTTCTTTATCTAAAACATTTTGGGACAACTATTTTATATAGATATCCAGGTTTCCAGGGAGGTTCGTCTGAAGGGCGGTTTTTTGGCATCCCAAAAATTCCCTTTTTTAATAATAGCCTGTTTTTTCTTTTACAATCTTCCCTTTACTCAATATAATCGAACAAAGATTTTTGGGACGGTCGATTTTTGGGCTTCAACAATTTTTTACGTGTCAAAAGGTCATCAGTAATTCATCTTCCCCCCTTATCTTTACTTACAACACTGAATCTGTAGCACTTAACTTCACAGTTTAACATCATCCACTTTTTGACATTTAAAAAAATCTTTCAAAAACCCAAAGTCTTTTTTTTCCATCTTTAGAAAGGTTTTGGTAAAGAATAACTTTTTTGGGTTTCTACCACTAAATCTTGGCTTTTCTTTGGTTTTGACAGAAAGGAAATAGCTCAGGACTATCATAGATTCATTTTTTAATGGGTCAATTTCCAAAGGGTTTTGAGCCACAATGAATTAGGGGCCCCCGCGATCACCCCCAATACAACACAGCAGAAAATCTACCCCTCATGAGGAAAATTATCTCAATAGCCCCCAAAACGACTTTTCCCAAATTTTGACTTTAAGTACCTAAAAAAGGTGACCCCTCCACACCCCAATTCCTTTTAAATAAAAACATAGGCCGTGAGTACATCCTCCCAAAATGGTACCCCACTTTCAATGCCTACTCATCAACCCGCAGGTATCTTCAGAATGAGAAAAAGGGTTGGGGGAAATCCATCAGGTCTACTAAACGGACCCTAAAACTTTTAAGGTGACAAGAAATTTTGAATCACCAACATCAGGAACCCTTTTTTCTAGGGCCCAACACAACGCAATAGCAATGCTTTTGCCCTTGTTTTTAAGTTGGGACAATCTGTATTCGTGACCGAAAACTTACAATAAAAAAAAAGTCCTTAATCTACTTTAGTTGGACTACTACTAGAAAAACTAAAGCCTTTTCTGGCAGATCGTCTAACAAGTTCAGGTCCCTTTTACTCTGATCTGGGGAAAAATTTTGGAACATGGTGAGGCTAAAAATAACCAATTTTTTTTGGCGTATGAACAAAATTAATTTTCCCCTAACCAGCGGCTCTCTCAAAAGAATCCCTCTTTTTAAGAAAATAAAAACGCAATCTTGTGGACTCCCCTTAAAATATGTTCCAACATGATTATTTTTACTATGCATCTACTTGAAACTTGCTGGCTGACATCCCAAAATTTAAACAAATTTTTTCAAAAATTTAGAATATTCAACAAAAGACTGATGGATTCTTTTTTACATTGTCGAATTATTTTGAAAATTTGGAGAAAAATTATAGGACTTTAATACTGCCTCTTTTACAACATTATAATCTCTTGCTGTGAATTTTTAAGACAGGTAAGGGAACCCCTTTCCTTTTAAGGACTGACTGTACTAATAACGACCAAAATTTAGTTGGCCCTGAGAGCACTTGCAAAAAATGTTCAAAACAAAAAAACTTGAGGATATCTTTATTAAATGAAGGTAAAATTTACTACTTAACTTTTCAAAGCCAAGAACATGCCATTGGCAAAAAAGGCAATTTCAGCAGAGCTGCCGCTCTAAAATTCCAAATGAAATTTTGTTCTTTTTTTTTATCTTCCAATTTTTCCTTCCCAACTCAATTTTCCTTTTGTCTAATCTCTACAAAAATTTCCCTCTATTTCTTTAGAGGAAAACTCCCTATATTTAAGAGACCTTTTGATACTAAATGTTTTTTAAAATGTCTCTTTTATTTCAGCCTTTTTCCAAGAACAATTAATAGAATTTTGGGAATATTTGCAAACCCTCCAGTCATTTCTTTCCCCCACCAAAAAATTCTGTGAAGGCTCATCAATAAATTGGGAAGTCAAAGACAGGCATTTTGTATAGATATCTATTAAGTATGCTGCCAATTCCCAATACAATATACAATATTTTCACCAACTCTTGCTGCATAAGAAATCTAAAAAAATTAAGTCAGGTCAAGCACCTATTTACAATTAGATGATTTTGGACAATTTATAGTGAGAAAAAAAAAAAAAACCCCCCAGGCCCCCCCGTTTCAATCAAGTTCCAGCCAATAAATCTCTCTTAATGGAGAGTGTTTTTTCACACCTGGGATTTTTCAAAAAAAGGGTACAGAGAACTTAATTTTAAACTTTAAAGGGGAGATCAAAACTTAACATTCTCTTTAAAGAATAATTATTATCTTTCAATAGTCAATGATTTTTAATTTGTTTCAACCCCTTTACTTACTTAAAATAAATCAGGTATATTTTAACACCACTGAATAACTATAGAATGCAACAAGGTGTGGAAAAAAAAAACACAGTAGATGTTTTCATTTTTTATTTAAATTAAATACACGTTGCAATGCCCTTCAATATTAAATACCCAAATAAATGTGAAACATCATTGACCTTTAATGAAACAATTAAATAAATTTGGCAGCTCATGTTTCTCGGTAGAAATGAAAAAAACAACAACAACCCCCCAAAACAATGTCAATGCGCACCAAAAAAAATAATTCTTTGGTTCCGACATAAACACTTGGCATACCCAAACACCAGCCTTTCACACCACCAACTAAAATAGAATATACAATTCCAAAAACACAACATTAAATTATATATCATATAATCATGTTGGAACAGGAACCTAAGAAACAAAAAATTACAGCTAAATTATAGCCCCAAAAAAAAATACCACAAGACGGGTCTCACCCTTTACCAAGTTCCCGTTCGAAATCCAGGGGCAAAACATTACCTTTTACAACTTTTTTCCCCAGATAATATATAATTCTAAGCGTGTTTTGATTTTCCTTACAAAATAATTATTAGATTTTTCCAAAAAATAAACGCCAGTCAAGCATATTTAAAGTTCATTACAAAACAAACAAATCCATAGGAAAAAGCGAAATCAAAAGATTCCTTACTGAGAAATCGTTATAAAATACTCTACTTAACAAGAGTATACTCTCAAAAGGCATTATATTTCGCTAGATTTTTCCGTTTTTTGACTTTTGGGGAAATTTTTTTTTTCCTTTTTTTATTATTATGGAGAAAATTCCCTTTTTTTCATCATTTATCATGATTTACAAAAATTACATTTCACATCATTTTTCATGATTATACATTATTTCAATTATATCATCATTATTTCAATTATTTTCATCATTATTTCAATTTTTACATCAATTTCAATTTTTATCAATATTTCAATTATTGCAGTTATAGTATATAAATTTTTAACATACTAATAACAACAAAATAATAATAGAAATAACAATAAAAAAACAAAAATAACGATATTATAAAATCTTATTTATTATTTTTAATTTAAAACGTTATTACAGTAATTATTACGTTATAATAAAATTTTTTTTGCAATTTTAACTAGTAAAAATGATAAAATGATAATAATAACAATAATAATATTAAAAACGAAATAAAAAAATAATAAAAAATGATAATAAAATGATAACAATAATATAATAAAAAATAATAATAGTAATAATAAAATAAAAAATAATATAATAAAAAATATAAATAAAATAATAATAATAATAGTAATAAAAATAATAATAATGATAATATTATATTATTAATCATAAATGTTTTCAATTTTTTTTTTCTACTTTTATCCTCTTTTTGTCAGATTAAAACGATTTTTGGGAAAATTTTTCATTATTACCCTAATAATGCCAAAATCATCAGAGAAATCGAAAAAAACATCATTTTGGGGATACTCTCAAAAGGCATATTCGCTGATTTTTCCGCTTTTTTTACTTTTGGGAATTATTTTTTTTTACCTTTTTATATATTGGAGACAATTTGTTTACATCATTTTATCTGATTACATCAATATTATAATCATCATTATCATCATTTATCTTATTGCAATTATTATCATCATGATTGCAATTTTTATCATATTATTTAATTATTTTTCATTATTGCAATTATTATCATTATTATTGCAATTTTTGCAGTTTTAATATAAATTTGCAATATAAAAACAACAACAAAAATAAAAAAATAACAAAAATAATAACAATACTAAAGAACTTTAAAAGTCATTCATTATTTTAATTAATATCGTTTTACAGAATTATTACTGTTATAATAATTTTTTGCAATTTTATATAGTAAAAAAGATAATAAAGATAATAATAACAAAAATAATATTAATAACGATATTATAATAAAAAATAATAAGACAATAAAAATGATAATAATATAATAAAATGATTATAATAATATTAATAATAATAATAAAAATAATAAAATAATAAATAATAAAAATAATAATAATAATAATAAAAATAAAAAAAATAATAATAATAATAATGATAATATAATAAATAATAATGATGATAAAATTTATAATATTAATAACATCAAATGTTATCAAAATTCTCTTTATTTTCATTTTTCCTCTTTTTGTTATGATTAATACGTTTTGGGAATTATTATCATTTTTACCCAAAATTTAATTTCCCAAAAACATAGAGAAAACGAAAAAAAAGTCATTTTGGTATATTCAAAAGGCTATATTTTATTAGATTTTTCCCTTTTCGCTTTTGGAATTTTTTTCTTTTTCCTTTTTTTAAAAAATTGCACAAATTCCCGTTATTATCATCATTATTTTCATGATTATCACAATATTATCATTTTCATCTAATATCATGATTTCATATTTTGCAATTATACATATTATTGCAATTATTTTCATCTTATTGCAATTATTATCATTTTTATTGCAAATTATTTCAGTTAAATATAAATTTGCAAATATACTAATAACAACAAAAAATAATAAGAAATAACAATAATAATAACAATAATAAACGATATTTTAAAAAATTATTTATCATTATTTTTAAATTAAAACGTTTTTACGTAATTTTTACTGTTTTAATAATTTTTTTTTGCAATTATAACTAGTAAAAATGTAAAATGATAAATAAAATAAGAATTTAAAACGAATTATAAAATAATAATAATAATAATGATAATAAAGATGACGATAATAATAATAAAAAAAAATAATAATAATAAAATAAAAATAATAATAAAATAATAATAATAAATAATAATAATAAAAATAAAATAAAATAAAAAAAATGTAAAATAAAATAAAGATAATATGATAAATTTAAAAATATCAAATGTTATAAAATTTTCTTTTTTCCCCTTTATCTATTTTTGCATGTTTAAACGTTTGGTAATATTACATTTTTACCCTAATAATCCAAAATACAGGAAATCGAGAAAAAAATCATTTAGAGTTATCTCAAAAGGCTAATTTTCCCTAGATTTGCCGCTTTTTTGACTTTGGGAATTATTTTTTTACCCTTTTTTTATTTTTAGGACACAATCCTTTTTTTTACATATTTTTATAGATTTTATCAATATTTCATTTTCACATCATTTTCATCTTTTCATATTTTTGCAATATTTTTCATCATATTGCAATTATTATCATCATTATTTCAATATTTCAATTATTTCAAATTTTTGCAGTTATGAATATAATTTTTAAACTATAATAATAACAACAAAAATAATAAAAGAAAAAACAATAATGTAAAAAATAGCGATATTATAATAATTATCATACATATTTTAATTTAAAATGTAATTCAGCATTATTACTCTATAATAATTATTTTTTCAATATACTACTAGGAAAAATGATAATAAAGATAAAAATAAGAATAAAATATAATAACATATTATAATAACAAAATAATAAAAATTAAATAAAATAATAAAAAAATAATAATAAAATAATTAATAATAATAAAATAATAAAATAATAAATAATAATAATTTAAAAAATAATAATAAAATAATTAAAAAAAAAAAAAAAAATGTTATAAAATTTTTTAATTTATTAATTTTTGTAATTTAAAAAAATAATAAAAAAAATTGAAAATATAAAAAATGAAAAAAAACTCTTTAATACTTCAAAACTTTTGCAAATTTTACGTTTTTCTTTTGGGAAATATTTTCTTTTACCTTTTTTTTAAATTGGGCCCAAAAATTATCAGAAAATAAAAAAACTCATTTTATATATCTCAAGGGAATTTTAAATTTTTCAATTTTCACTTTTGAATTTTTTCTTTTACTTTTTTTATATATTTTTAACATCTTAAAACAACAAAAATAAAAGAAATAACAATAAAAATCATAATAACATATTTAAAAAAAATTTTCTATATTCAAATTTAAATTTTTCTTTTACATAATTTTTATGTTTAATAATTATTTTGCAATTTATTGAAAAAAATAATAATATTAATGCAATAAAAAATAATAACAAAAAAATAATAATAAAAATAAAATAATTAAAAAATAAAAAAAATAATTAAAAATAATAAAAATAAAAATAATTTAAAAAAATAAAAATTTTAATAATTAAAATGATAAAATAATTGATAAAAATATAATAAAAAAAATAATTTAAAAATAAAAATAATAATAAATTATAAAATTTAAAAATATAAAATGATAAAAATTTTATTTATTTTACTAATTTTTTAATTTAAAAAATTTTTAAAATTATATTTTTATAATAATCCAAAATAAGAAAAAAAAAATATTTTTTTAATACCCATATGGTAACCAATTTTTTTTTTTAATTATTTTTTTATTTTTTTTTTAAAAATGGGGAAATTTGATTTTAAAATTTTAATAATTTTATCAAAAATTTTTCAAATTTCCTTTTTCTTACTTTAATCTCATTTTTTCATGATTAAATACAATTTTGGAAATTATTAAATTAATTTTAAATAATAAAAACCAAAAAATTAAAAAAAAAAAAATTAAAAAAAAAAAACGTTTATTTTTAATATTATTTAAAATTTAAAATTTGTTTTTGAAATTTTCCTTTTTTATTTTTTAATTTTTTTCTTAAAATTTTTTTAAAAATTATATATTTAAAACAATTTTTAAAAATAAAAAAATTAAAAAAAATTAAAAATTAAAAATAAAAATAAAAATTAAAAATTAAAAATAAAAATAATAAAATTAAAAACAAAAATTAATGATTAATAATTATTAATTAACAAAAGTTATCAAAAATTTTTTTATTTTTATTATATTTATAATTAAAAATTTTGAAATTTCTTATTACCCAATAATGAAAAAATAAAAACAAAAACGTTTTTATATATCTAAATATATTTAGTTTATTTTTCGTTTTAATATTTTCTTTATTTTTTATTTATATAGAAAATTTTTTATTTTTAAAATTTTTAAAAATTTAAAATAATTTTAAAATATACATATTTAAATAATAATTATAAATTAATAATAATTTTTTTAATTAATATTATTATAAATTATATAATAAAATTTAATATACTAATAAAAAAAATTTAAAAAAAATAACAAAAAATAAAATAATAAAAAAAAAAAAAAAAAAAAAAAACGATATTATAATAAATTATTCTTTTTATCTTATTTTTAATTAAAAAACGTTTTTTGTACAGTAATTATTACTGTTATAATAATTTAAAAAATTTTTGCAATTTATTTAAAACCTAG
>NW_023657605.1:0-27057 GCF_015228065.2 Penaeus monodon
GGGATTGAAAATTTTTATAAAATTCCTGTTTTTGTTATGGTCTAACCTTTTTTTTTGGTGCTTCCCCAAACCTAATGCGAGTATGGGGATCTAAATATTGTAAACCCTTTTGAAAAATTTTGTCTCATTTTTTCCCATATTCTTAATTTACAGACCCCAAAACTCTTACTTTGTAACAAATTCATATACACAACAAAACTCACACCGCAATAAAGAAATCTCTAACCCCACTGCAAAAAACAAACCAGGTTCGGTCTGCAGTTCTCTTCATCTGAACGATCAGGCACGAGGTGTTCTGTCACAACGCTGATACTCAGGGATACAGTCCCCGTTCCTCAGTCCACTCACTAGGCGCACCTGCAATTAGAAAAATGTATTTATCTAAATTTGTTTCCCCCCCTTCTTCATTAACTCTGACATATGGTGAAAAAAAGATCAAAAAATAGGTTAAAAATTCATACTTACAAGAGTAAAAGTAATCCTAAAAAAGTCACTATTTTTTAACGAAAACTGCTTAATAGGGAAGAATCAATATCACAACATAGTTTAGGGAAAAAAAAAGAATAAAACCATTAAAACATTTCATACAGCAAACAATATAATATAGGTGTAAATAGAAGATTTAATAATGCAATTCTAATTAACAGCAAAATATGCAGCAATAAAGGATGCAGTAAGACTGATAAAATATCAAACTAAAACATATATGTAATTATGCTTACATCTCATTCTCCCTCTCTGTCCCCCTCTGTCTTTGTCTATGTTGTCTCTGTCTCTCACACTCATACTCATCCACACTCCAAACTCACTCTCACTCTGCTGTTTCTGTTGTCCATATCTTTTTCTCTCTGCTTTCTGTCTCTCTTTTCTTTGTCTCTCTGTCCTTTGTCTTTCCTCGTGTCTCTGTCCTCTCTATGTATCTGTGTCTGTGCCCCGGGTTCTGTCACTATGTCTCTGTTTCTGTCCTGTGCTCTCTGTGTCTCTGTCTCTCTGTTTCTCTGTCACCCCGTCTTCTGTCCTCTAGCTTTGCCTTTGTCTCTGTCTGTCTCCTTGTATTTTTTGTCTCGTCTGTCTCCTTTTAGTTTTGTCTCGTCTGTCCACTATGTTTTGTGCTCTTTTTCCTTGTATCTCTATCTTGTCTCTCTATGACTGTGCCTCTATCTCTCTGTGTATCTGTTTCCCTGTGTCTGTGCTCTGACTCTGTATCTCTGTCTCGTGTCTCTGTGTGTGTCTCTGTGTCTGTTATCTGTGTCTCTGTCACTCTTCACCTGTCTGTCTCTGTGTCTCTTTTTATTTTTGTGTTCTGTCTCTCTATGATGTCTCTGAGTCTGGTGTGTCTGTGTCTGTGTTTCGTTCTCTGTCACTCTATCACTCTGTTTGTTTCTGTGTCTCTGTCTGTCTTTTTCTCTGTCTTGTGTTTCGTGTCTGTTTTGGGGTTTGTCTCTGTCTGTCTGCCTCTTCAAAGAATATAATGATGCATTTCAGCTGAATTACATATAATTAGATGACGAGTTAAATGAAATGCATCAGCTACACTCTCCTATATGAAGTTATTAATGTCTATTCTCTTCTTTTCCATTTTGTCACAGTGACCTCCATTATATTGCCCCCAAAATAAAAATAACTGTCTTTTAAGAAAATAATAAAATTTATACATCTTTTGTTTTCATGTTATTTCATCTGGATGATGCTACATAAACCTTCCCCCAAACCCCCTTTCACTTTTAGGGCTTGTGTGGGGAAAACCCTTTTAAAACAACAATTTGAGCTTAAAAATAGATCTTCCTTCTAAATGCATCTATATTGATATTGGAATTAAAGGCAGTCCAAATAATACCACTGTACTACCGCCATGTCTTTAAATGGCATTCACAATTTAAAATACAAGATATCTTTACTAGGGTCAATGAACCAAACAAAATGAATTCTGCAATGAAGTAAAATTTCCCTATAAAAGTTTGTATGTGGGGGGGTCAGGCCCCACCCGGTGCATTCTATCTCCTATTCTAGCATTAATTACTGTAAAATTCTATTGAAATCCCCTTTAAAATATCTAACACACATTTAAAAAAAACAAAACCCGGTTCAGGTCTGGGGGTTTTTCATCTGAACGATCAAGGCCTGAGGTGTTCGTCCAACCTGATACTCAGGGATACAATCTCCATTCTGCAAATCCCCTCACTGGACTGGGAGCCTAGCAAATTTAAAATAAAACCAATATTAGGGATGCTTTAAGGTTTTAAAACGCTTGATGTTTCTATAAGGGCTCATAACTCATCAAATAAAAAAAATTTTTAAAACATTGCATTACACTTAAAATGACCTTAAAAAAATCACTACAAAAATTGTATAATAAAAAAGATGCAGATCTCTAATTCATCAAAATGAAAAAATTATTATATGCATACAGACTACAAAAATATTTTAAAAAAATTTATGGATGCATTAATATATAATGCATTTCATAAACCATACATTTTATAACACATACTTTTTATATGGTATTATTCTACTACAGATATACTACTGCCTAAAAATCATACATACACCAACAACACACACACAAACAAAACACACACACACACCACACACAAAACACAAAAAAAAAAATATATTTTAATTATATATTTATATTATATAATATATATTTCTAATTTTATATATATACCCTCATCATAAAGGGGGCTAACCCCGCGGGGGCCCAGGCCGCTCCACCCTTCGTTCCAGCCACGAGGATCCTCGGGCAGTCTCCAGGCAGGCACACCCCATCTCTATTCTCACGCGGTCCTCGTCGAGCTGCCCAAGCCTGATCCCCTAGGACGTCCCACAGGTCTCCCCCACCCGGGTTGTCTCGCAGAGGACAACCTGGTGGGCGGTCGTCCATAGGGGGCAGCTAGGGGGCCCCATATAGCCTGAGTTGGCGATCCCGGATTATGAAAGTAACAGGCCCATCCCACTCAGGGTGTAACCCCCGGTTGGACACATGGTCCTCCCAAACTGTACCCCATGATCCGGCAAGGGACTTGTTACAAAGGGGCATCAAGGCGAGACCCCAAAGGCACGGATACGTCCATTTTTCGCTTCCATAGAGAAAAACTGGAAGTACAAGGCCCTTGAAGACCGCAGTTTGGGTCCTTCGCTAGGGTCCCGGAAACTCCCCAAAACGCTCTTGTTGATCGAGTTCATGGCTCCTGTTGCCAACCATCCTCTACTGATTTCCCGGGTCTAAAACCCCAAGATATGGACTACGCTAAAAAGGTATTAAAACTTTCTGTGACTTTAAACGTCCCCCCGCCGAAAGCATGGATCACTAACGGGTTCCCCTAACAGGCCCCCCAAAACCCTGAATCTGGTCTTGGTCAGGAGACCTCTGGGCCTAGGGGTTTTGCCTCATTGCTAAATGCTAAAGAGCCCCCCAAGTGACCCCAAGGACTCAGATGGATGGCAACCTTCGGAAAAAGTAAAGGTCCGAGCCCTTAAATTTTTCCTGGGTTTTTGCTCCGCACTGACTTTGGCTAGTAGCTCTCCCCATTATCCCCCATACAAGTTTGAAAAGTGTGGGTGCAAGGAACAGCCTTCCCTCACCCCTAAATTAAACGGGGAAGAATTTCGACAAAACCCCACCCCCTTTTTACAGCACTTTCAATCCCAGTATAGAGGCTTGATACAGGCCAATATCTGTGTGGGTTTCCCCGAGCCTCGGGAATCTCCCATAGCGTTTCCCCCGTGCCCGAGTAAACGCCTTCTTGAGGTCGTGGGCTGCAAGAAACCCCACGACCAAACTCCACGGCTTCCAAAATTACTCGAACGCTAGTAACGCCTATTGTGGCTTGCCAGGATTAAATCCAGACTGCTCCGTCTCTGGGCCTCAGTAGGTGGTTGCGGACCCTTCAGAAAAAGTGACGAAAACCCTTGCCTGGTATGCTGGCAGTGAAATGCCAGGGTATTGCTACAGTCCCTCGTCCCCTTTCCCCCCTTCCCAGAGGGGGATGACCACCCCCTCAGCGGGTCGGGGGGAATGGTACCAACCCCCAAATGGCAGTCGGACTGTATGCAGGCCCCGACCATAGGTTTCACCCCCACCCTTTTTTCAGTTCAGCAGGGTTTCACTATGCCTGCAGCTTTCCCACTCTTCAGTTTGGGAAAATCCCCCAAACCTCTTTTAGGTGGGGGTTCCCCCTCGCTGATGGGGGGGGTCCGGCACGGGCACTAGACATCGTTTGCACCCAAAGCTAACTGTTGGGGGACCCAAACCTGGTAAACTGTTAAAAATACTCACCCAAACGTTCACCAAACCCCAACAATCTGTTGACCGCCCTTTTCCGCTGATGGGGACTGCAGTCGTCTTAGGAGGCTTAGGGTTCATTTTCTCAGGGCTTGGGTAGGGGGGGGGAAAGGGTATTTCCCAAGAAATGGCCTTCGACCTCCTCAGCAAGATTCCCGATGAACTGTTTTCCCTTGTCCTTCTCAGCAGTGTCCGGGCCCAGCACCATGGAACGACCAAGCCCTTTATTCCCATTTAGCCCCAGCCTTGCGACACCTTTATGGGCCCCTAATGTCTCCAGGGAGATGGTATTTTGCCCTTTTCCTTGGGCGTACGCCAAGGGCTCCTGACTGCTTTGGTGTTTTCGCGCTTGAAGGGCTCCCACGACACTGGGTCCGTCAGGGTTCTGGTTTTTTGAGAACGGGCGGCTGCCGTGGCAACCCACGGGCAATCCTCCTCCCTTAGTCCCGTCCAATGAAAAAACCTTGGGGGGGCCACTGGGGACGGGAGTTTTGAATGGGACCCGCAAAGGGAGCCACAAGCAGCCTATGGTCGGGGCCCGAAATCCCACTCCGGGAAACCCTGCAGTTCTGGAGGATTCTCCACCGTGCTGACAAAAATGTGGTCGATTCCTTGGCCACTGTACCTGTATCCTGTACCAATCCCCGATCGAGTTGGGCCTGGTACCAGGGGCCAGAGATCCTCATTTTCTGGGACTAGCAAAGTCCCGGAAGGAGGGATTTTCGCTGCTGGGATCAGCTCCCAGCCATGGGGGCCGACAACATCTCTACCCTCGGTCCGCCCGGGTACCGCTTGAAATCGCCCAGAAAAATGCGAAGTCCCGCCGGGGGCAATCGTCTCCCAGATCGAGTTTTGGCGTAAACCCTCTTTCACATCGGGTTTTATGTACATCGTAGGACGTATACAGCAATAAAGAAATGAAGCCCAAAACATGTTCGTCTCAAAAGCCCGATATGCCATCAACCGTTCCCTCGACACCGCAGGGTGAAGTCGATGGGATGGCTATGGCTAACCCTGGATGGTGACCATCGCTGCGGCCCACCAGTAGTAGGTGTAACCCCCCCACTGTCGTGGCCCCTAAAACCGGGCTTCTCCCTCTGAGAGGGCACCACCTCAACTCCCCGTCGCTTAATTCCCGCATACAGAGGGAACCGCTCTCCTGCCCCAAGGACCGATTTCCCAAACGCCTACCCGGAAAGCACCCTGAGGTTAACCTCGGGTGGTCACCCGGGTGCACCCACCCCCTGGCCCCGCCCCCACCAACACAGCCCCAGATAAAGGGGGCGGCAGCTGTGGGCCCCCCTATCCCCTGTGGGGGCCCGGGGCTTTTCCCCACAAGCTTCAGGGGGGGTTTTGGGGCCTGCCGGGGGGGGGCGGGACGGGAACTCCGTTCCAATCCCCACCCCCACATTTGCCCTCCCAGCGGGGACCCCAGCCCCCCCCTTTCTTGCTGGTGGAGGACAACCCCCTCCCCCCAGCATTTCCTTCTAAAAGAGTTGCCCAAAGGGGCATTCTGGGGGGAGGAAATGGCAAGGCCAATTATATTATATATTTGTGTGTGTGTGTGTGTGTGTGTGTGTGTTGTGTGTGTGTGTGTGGTGTGTGTGTGGGGTGTGCTTTTTTGTGTGGGTGTGTGTGTGTGTGTTGTGTGTGTGTTGTGTGTTTTGTTTGTGTGTGTGTGTGTGTAAAAATTGTATATGTATAGGGATATGTTATGTAATATATCATATTAATTTTTATTCAAAAGTGTATTATACATATATTTTTTTATATTATATATGTTATTTTTATATATATAAAAGTATCATTTTATTTTTTATAATTGTTGTGTTTGTGTTGTGTGTGTGTGTGTGTGTGGGTGTGTGGGTGGTGTGTGTGTGTGTGTGTGTGTTGTGTGTGTATGTATGTAATTTTTTATAAACCCACTCATACATATATATTATATATATATTATATTTTATATATATATATATTATATATATATTTTTTTTAAAAGGGAGGTTCTGTCTGAGCCGCCGTGGGCCAGCATGATACTTGGGTGAGTATTGGGGGGTCCCCAGTTTCCTTTTCCCCGGAAATTATAATTATTACATATATATACATAAATTTTATATATATTAAAATAATATATATATATTTTATATAATACTGTAAATTTTATTGCACACAGACAGAAGTTCATTTTACATATTCTTTTCTACTTTTTGGGAATGAAAAAAAACTTTAACCTGGCTATTTGCAAAATAGGTTTCCCTTACCTGTAACAATTTTCTTCATCATAAGTCTGGACATTTATTACCATCACATCGTCTTTAGGAAAGCAATTCCTCACTACATCTCCTTCCCCGAATGCATGCTATTTAGAACAAACATTATGCATGCTTAATCTCTAGATTTCTATACAATATTCAAAACTAAAAATTTTGTTATCAAAAGTCTATAAATGTTGTGTCTGTCAATCTGTTTCATCTCTACAAATTAAATTTATTAGAGACACAGATTTTTCTGTCTCTGTGTCTCCGTCTCTCTGTTTCTCTGTCTCTCTGTCACCCCGTCATTTTGTCACTCTCTTTCCCTTTTTGGGCTCTGCTGTCTCACTATGTTTTGTGTCCTGTCTGTCTCACTATGTAGTTTGGTCTCTGTCTGTCTCCTATGTATTTGTGTCTCTGTTTTTTCTATGTATCTCTATCTCGTCTCTCTATGTATCTGTGCCTCTATCTCTGGTATTGTTTCCCGTGTCTGTGACTCTGACTCTGTTCTCTGTCTCGTGTCTCTGTTTGGGGTCTCTGTGCGTGTATCTGTGTCTCGTCCCCCCTTCACTCTGTTGCCCTCTGTGTCTCTGTTTATCTTTGGTCTCTGTCTCTCTATGTATGTCTCTGGTCTTGTTGTCTGTGTCTGTGTTTCTGTATTCTGTCACTCAAATCATCGTTTTTCTCTGTGCCTGGTCTTTTGTGTCTTGTCTCTGTCTCTGTGTCGGTGTCATCTGGGGTTTTCTGTGTCTTTGTCTGTGTCGCTGTGTTTGTCTCTGTCTTCTGCCTCTGTCTAAGAATAAACTGATACTTTTCAGCTGATTTACTTATTATGATGACAGTTAAATAAAATGCATCAGCTACACTCTTCCATATGGTTTTTTAATGCTTTCTCTTTTTTTCCATATTTTTTCCAGTGACCTCCATAAATTTGCATCCAAAAATAAAAATAACGTTTTTTAAAGTAATAAGAAATTTATCACAATTTTTAAAAACATCTCTTTTATGGCTATTTACATAGTTTTTTTCTATCTGGATATGCTACAAAAAACCTTTTCCCCCAAACCCTTACACTTGTAGGACTTGTTAGGGAAAACCCTTTTTAACAAGGGGCCAATATTGAAGCAGCAAAATAATTAGCTTCCTTCTAACTGAATCTATATTGATTTTGGGAAAATTAAAGGCAGTCCAAAATAATACCATTGTCCCTAGCCTTAATGTCTTACGGGTACATTCAGAATTTAACAATACAAGATATCTTGATAGGGTCATAAACACTAACAAATGACTTAGTCTGAAAGGAAGAAAAATTTATCTCCTATACAAAATTGGTATGTAGGGGGGGTCAGGCTCTACTTGTGCTTCTTCTCCCTTTTCTATTTCATTAATTACTTAAAAATTCAATATTTAAAACCCCTTAAATAATATCAAACACACATTATAAAGAAAACAAACCGGGTTTTCGGGTCTGCAGTTCCTTCCTCAAAACGATCAGGCACTGAGGTTTCTGTCACAACGCTGTCTCGGGGATACAGTCTCCTTTTCCTGCAAGTCCACTCCCCGGACTGCAGCCTAGCAATTAAGAAAAAGCAAATTTTATGCTGCTTAAAGGTTTTGAAACTGTTTGTGTGTTCTATAAGGTTACATCATAACTCATCAAGTAAAAAAAAAAATTTAACAGCATTGCTTTACATTTAAATATGACCTTTCAAAAACAATACAGAAATTGTATAATAAAAAGGTGCGATCTCTAAATTTTCTAAAAAGAAAAAAAATTTTATATCATAAAACTACAGAATATTAATTAAAAAAAGTTATGGGTCATTAAATAATACATGCATTTCATGAACCATCATTTTATAAATAACATTTATATGGTATATATTCATACATACAATATACATACATGCCCACAAAAACATACATACATACATCATACCACAACAACACACACACAACCACCACACACACCAATATATAAATATATATATATATATAAAAATTATATTTTAAAATATTAATTTAATATTATATGTGTGTGTGTTTTGTGTTTGTGTGTTGTGTGTGTGTGTGTGTGGTGTGGTGTGGGTGTGGGGTTTTGGGGTTTTGTGTGTGTGTGGGTGTTTTGTTTTATGTGTGTTTGTGTGTGTGTGTGTAAATATATGTTTTTATAGTTATGTTATATATTACATTGTATTATTGTAATTGTTTTTATGTGTATATAACATATATATATTACATATAAATATTATATATATATATATATATATATTTATTTTTTAAATTATTTTTGTATGTTATTTTTTTTTTATATATTTTAAATATTATATATATATAATATATTTATATATTTTATGTGTGTGTGTGTGTGTGTGTTTGTGGTGTGTGTGTTGTGTGTGTGTGTGGGTGGGTGTGTTGTGTGTATTAAATATGTGTTTTACATCATTATATTTTCTATTAATATTATATATAATTTTTATATTTTAAATATTTTATTTTAAAAATTATAATATATATATATATATATATTTATATTTAATATTTTATACTGTTATATTGCCCAGCGAAGTTCATTTTACATACTTAAATTTTTTATTTTGGTATGAAATAAAACTTTAAAACCCGGGTAATTTAGTCAAACTAGGTTTTCCCTTACCTGGTGAAAATTTCTTCATCAGTTAAAATCTGGACAGTTATATTTGACCATACATCGTCTTGTAGAGGAATGCAAATTCCTCACTACATCTCCATTCCCCAAAATGCTGCTATTTAGAAAACAAACTTATGCATGCATTACATCTCCCAATTTCTATACATTTCAACTAAATTGTGTTATCAAAAATCTATAACTGTTTTTTGTCATCGTTTCAGTCTCTACAACTTAAATTTAGTTAGATAAATCTTTAAAGGGCTTCCCAAATTTTGGTTGGGCATTGAAAATTTCTGGTTTTGAATCCCTTTTACGCTATGGCTGCCCTCTATTATAAACCCTGGGAAAAAAAAAATTGCGTAAAAAGTCCCAAGGGTACTTAGCTTGTTAGATTGGGAAAAATTGGATGAAACTTGAAAAAGGGATTTAATGCAATATTTTCCATATCTTTTGACTGTGTGCTTAATTGCACTCATTATACACCAATGTTGAGTATCCCAAAAAGGTTGGGAAAAATTTTAAAATAATTTTTTAGAAACATTCAAACTAAATATGCACTTCACCATCTAATTCTGTTGTATCTTTTGATACCTGGCCAAAAGCTCTTTTTTTTTAAATATGGTTCCAATTTATTTTGGCAATTTTCAATGTATCTTTTGTTTTGTTTTTTTGAAAAAACTAAACTTTTAAATTAAATAAATTTTATTATGGGGATGGGGAAAATAAAATCAACATTTCTTTTAATGTAAATCTGTAATTTTCAACTTCGCCGGGAAAAATTTTTTTTCCCCCCCTTTCCCCAGGATGCCCCTTTAAAACCCTGAAACTCAAAAAACTTTTTAAGAGACGTTAAACTGAACAAAAAGCCATCACTATAATTTCTTTAGCATCAAGTGTGAATAGATAAAAGTAGCTTCTCCCTTTTTGAATATCAAACTTTTTTTAAAAAATGTTTTAAATGGTTTTCCCTTTAGTTTCCCCTTTTCCCTTTTGGGGAAACCTCCTCTCAGTATAGTCAGGACAGTCAAAACGCCTCACATCTTTCTTGCTCGGGAAATGCAAGTTCCGTCCCTACAATCCTTCCCCAATACCACATGCAAGCAGGGGGCAAATGTTAGCATGCTTTAAAATTTCTGAGAGTCTGTTTTAAATTCAAAAGTAGGCTGTTTTCTAAGTCTGTATATTTCTTGTCTTTTTTCCTTCTTTTAAAAACTAAAAAAGGGTTATTTCATGGAAACCCGAATAAATCGGCAATCTCATGATTGTAAACCTTCATGTTAACTACACAGTCTCCTTGGGTGGTATAGCAATGCTCTTCCCAAAAAAAAAAAAAAAAAAAAAAAAAAAAAAAAAAAAAAAAAAAAAAAAAAAATATATAATATTATATTATATATTTTATATTATATATATATATATATATATATTACACCATTCCATATCCATATACATATTCCTATGTACATATGTCATATGATATAATAATATACATTATACATAATTTAAAATTTTAAAATATATATAATATATATTATATATTATTTTTATATTTTTAAAATTTTAAATTTTTTATTTATATATTTATATATTTTTATATTTATATATTTAATATTTAAAATTTTTATATTTTTTATAATGTTTTGTGTGTGTGTGTTGTTGTGTGTGTGTGTATATATATATATTTATATTAAAATATATAATTATATATATATATATATATATAATATATATATTTTTATTATATAATATAACAATATATATATATTATATATATAATATATAATTTTATATATATATATAAAATAGTATATAAAGTAATATATGTATATATGTAAAATGTATATAATAAAATAAAATGTAATATGTAATATTATTTAAAACATATGTACATATGTACATATTATATTTTATGATATGGAATTGTATATTATATATATATATATATAATATATATATTATTTTATAATATATATAAAATATATGTATATATATTTAAATGGAATTTGGTATTGCAAATATGCTAATTATAATTTTTTTTTTAAGTAGCATTGCTTATACCATATATATATATATATATATATATATATATATATTATATATATATATATATATATATAATATATTTATAATATATATAATGTATATGTATATGTATAAGTATATGTATATGTATATTAAATTTTTAAAGTGTGTGTGTGTGTGGGGTGTGTGTGTGTGTGGTGTGTGTGTGTTGTGTGTGTGTGTGTGTGTGTGTGTGTTTGTGGGGTGTGTGTGTGTATCCGTGATTTTGCATGCATCTGTGTATGGTGGTGTGTGTGGAAACTGTGATTTGCATGCTCCTGTGTGTGTGTGTGGTGTGTTTTGTGTGTGTGTGTGTGTTGTGTGTGTGTGTGTGTGTTGTGTGTTGGTGTGGTGGTGTGTGTGGGGGCATGTGGGTGTGTGTGAGTTGTTTTGGGGGTGTGGGTTGTGTTGTGTGTGTGTGGGTGTGTGTGTGTGTGTTGGGGGTGTGGTGTTGTGTGGTGGGTGTGTTTTGGTGTGTGTGTTGTGTGTGTGTTTTGAGTGTGTGTGTTTGTGTGTGTCACTTTTTTGCATTTTTGGGGTGCACTTTTGTGTGCACTTTTGTTGCATTGTGTGTTCACGTTTTGTGTGCACATGTGGGTGCATTTCAAAATGCGTGTGTGTTTGGCATGTTGTGTGTGTGTGTGTTTGTTTTTGTGGTGTCTGTGTTGTGTGTGGGGTGTGTTTGTGTTTTTGTGTGGTGTGTGTGTGTGTGTGTGTGTGTGTGTGGGCCTTGTCTGTTGTATGTGTTTGCTGTTTTTGTGTCTGTTTGTATGTGTGCATGTGAAAGTTTAGTGTTGTGTGCATGTTGTGTGCATATATATATATATATATACAATATATATATAATAATATATTTTATATTATATATATATTTTATATATATATATAATTAAATATATAAAATATATATATAAATTAATTTTATATATATATAATAAAATATATATTATATATATATTTTTATTATATAATATATAAAATATATTATATATAATATATTAATATTTTGTTTTGTGTGTGTGGGTGTGTGTGTGGTGTGTGTGTGTTTGTGTGGGTGTGTGTTGTTTGTGGGGTGTGGTGTGTTGTGTTTGTGTGTTTTAGTATGCTATTTATAAAAAAATGTTAGTAAAAATTTTGTTACTTCTAGCCTAACTTCAGTGGGGAGCAAAAAAAAAAGTTTTGTTATGTATTAGTATTAAAATAAAAATTTTTGCTCTGGTTGAAAAATTTATTCAAAAATATCAAAAAAAAAAATGTAAAAAAACTAAAGTATTATAAAAAATTCATGCAAACTGGGGAATGGTAAGGGGAAAAAAAAAAAAAAGAAATAGAAAAACCGTATTGCAATTCTCTTCGTCAGAACCATCACGATGTGGTTTTCTGTCGCAATGCTGGAGGCAGGATACAGTCCTATTCCTACAAGTCCACTCGCCAGGGCTCTTCTAATTTTCAAAGGCAGTTTGCTGTTTTGTGTGCCGAACCTTCTATCATTAAAGATAGCTCTTTATAGTGGGTGTGTCTGAAGAAAATTTTGAACACAAAAACTGCAAAAATATCTAAAAGGTATAGTTACAATATGAGAAAAATTAAAAAGGGTTTTAATTAATAAGTTTTATAAAAATCATCGGTGTGTGTCTGCAGAATATAAAGAAAATACAAATACTAAAAAAGGGATACTTACAAAAAATGAAAAAAACTTAAAATCAGTATTTTAAAATATTTTTTTAGGAATTCAAACAAAATTAAAACCCAAAATTCTGTAACAAAAAATTCCCTTTTCCCAATCAAATGTTAAAAAATAAAAACTTATGAGTACAAAAGTAAGAAACCAATGGATACCCCATGAAATCAACCTCCCCCTTTGGACACTGTTCTTCGTCACTATGTCTCGGCATCTACGTCCATTACAACGGCCTTTCTGGGGTATAAAATTTCCCACCACAATCCACTGCTTGAATCCAGCTATACAAATAAAATTCATGCAAAAATCAAAAAGGGTTTTCTGCACAAGATAACCTTACATTTTTAACACTTAAGATAATTAAAAAGTTTACTATTAAAACCCAAAAAGGTTATTTCAGAGCTATTAAAGGTCATGCCAATTTAAAATACATAAAGTAACTATACTCAAACACTGATGCAAACCGGGTAAAACAATGTCTTCCCAATTTAGAGTCCCCAAAAATTTTCTAGAAAATTATGTATTGTAAAAGTTGCATGATCCTTAAACACACTCCTACAACTATTTTGGGCTATTGGGGTAGTAAAATGTGTATGTTATATTTTGTGTTTGTTTTTTTTTTTTTCTGTAAAAAAAATCCTATGCTACTTCTATTCATGTCCCCCATAAAACCCTTAACTTCACAAAAAAGAAATAAATCAAGGAAAAATATTTCACTTACTCAACCACAAAAACAATGAGAATCATCTAATCAAACATAACCAAATACTCCTTTAAAAAAGTTTATATTCATTTGCTTCCCACAAAAACCCTCTGCAAATCAAATTCATACTCGTAAAAAATTTAAAAAAAAAAAACAAAACTTTTTTAGCATAAAATCAACTATAATTCTTCAACCTTTTTACTTTTTTTTCTAATTTACAAAATAAAGCAAAACCTCTCTAAAATACCATATCAACTTGCACTTAAATTACAAATTCTTTGTTTAACACTTAAACACTGAATTAAAAAAAGTAATCGCCCTCTAAAAGTGCATTACCAAAATTTTTTGCTTCTTTCTTGGGGTCTTACGTGTGTTGGGTGTAAGTATTGGGGTGTGAGTGTAGTGTGGTTGTGTGTGTGTGTGTTGGTGTGGTGTGTGTGTGTGTGTTGTGTGTGTGTGTGTGTGTGTGTGTGCGTGTGCGTGTGCGTGTGCGTTGTGCGTGTGCTGTGCGTGCACGGGTGTGTCGTGGGTGTGTGCGGGGGTGTGTGCAGTGTGTGGTCGTGTGCGTGTTTTTGTGTGTGGGTGTGGGTGTAAAATAAAATCCACTTTTAAAAAATCCCACTTTTAAAGTACAAAAATCAATTTAAAAAGCAATCCCCCACAAATATTTAAAAACCCAAAAAAAACCAGGCATTCTGAAAGTATCTGTAATTTTAAATAAATGTATCTAACTGTATCATTTTTTAACAAACCAGGTCTGCAGTCCTCTTCATCTAAAACGATCAATTCACTGAGGTGGTCGGTCACATCGCTGATAGCCTGGGATACAATCACCATTCCTGCATGTCCACGCATCAGGACCACATGCTATGTGTATATAGATAAAAACTCCTTGTGAACAGTGTTTTTTTTTTTTTCTATTTGTTTTAAACAAAAACAAAAACAAAAATTTTAAACTAAAACAATTGGCTACTTGGATGATATAGAAAAATTTAAAGTATTTCAATACTCTAATGCAAAACAGCTTTTTTTCGGGCCGAAATTGCTCACTACAAAAAACAATATCTATACCCCAAATTTTTTGCTGTAACACTCAGCAATTTACATGTTCAAAAAAACCTTTACCCCAAATTACGAGAAACCAACCAGGGCTGCGTTTTTCTTCATCTGAAAATCAAACTTGAGGTACTCCATCAAACGCTGATAACCTGGGGTACAGTCACATTCCCCAAGTCCCCTTCATCCGATGACAACTACTGCAAGGGTAAAGGTATCCTTTGTTAAAAGCATGGTTTCGATGTAAAAAACTAAAATACAGTCCCCAGGTGTTATATAGCCTGCATTTCAACTAATACAATTCACTCTGATGATTTTCTAAATAAAAGGGTCTCACAATTTTAGCAGCCTGAGCTTTCCTTCCTCAGAATCAAATAATTCACATAACCATATCTATAAAATTACTTGTTCTGCTCCCACAGAAAATATACATAACTAGTAAAAACAAAAAGTCTTAAATCTCATTATTATATAATTTAATTTCACTAATTTTCAGATACAGGATTCCTCATATATTAAAAACACTGTCAGAGCAAATGTTTTTTTTTTGTATTTTAAAATTCTTTAATTCATGCGTTTTATTAATTGCAATATTTTCTTTTAATTATAAAAACCATCTCAAAAAAACTCAACTTGAAAAAACACACAAAAACATTTTTTAAAAATTTTTCCTAAAACAATCCCAATTTATTTTTATCTACCCAATCCTTTCCCCCCAAAACATAAAAAAATTTCACACACTGTTTTTTTCTTCTACTGGTGTATAAAGGCCCTCTAATGATTAAACTTTCAACCGTCTCCATGCAGAAATTCAAAAGTTAAAAAAACAGAAAACATAGTTAAAAAATGTGACTCGTGAATGTGAGGGGTTTTTTAGATCTACAACAGTCTCTTGGTTTGAAAAAAGGGTAAAAGAATTTTAGTACAAAACATTTTTTTCACTGACTTTTTATGGCTAAAATTCATAGAGCTTGTAAATGCTTCTGTGTTTCAGTTAATTCACAAAAGATAGCACTCTTTTTACTACTGTAAATCACTAATAAAAGAAATGCTGGCTTCCTTTTGATCTGGAAAAGTCCCCCCAGTTTCAAGCCTAATATCTTTTTCCTTTCCTTTCAAAACTCTGAAAAAGTATGGATCAGATCCAAAACATATCTTAATGGACTTGGGACTATTGTCTTGTGCATATTTCACCTCAAACCCCTTACCTCTACATCAATCATCTGTGTAGTCTCGACAGTCATATCGCTTATCACATCTTCCCTCATTGGTATGCATGAAGATCTCCACACATCCACCCCCAATGGACCACATTCTACTGCAAATAACATTACATGCAGATACTTTTTCTATTTTTTAAAATTTATGTTAGAAAAAAGAAAAATTTTTTGCTGTAAATCTCCCAAATAAAATTTTTTGTCAGCCAAAAAATTTTTGTAAGATTTAGGGATTTTATACTTCTTACGTGTCAGAGGGATTTTTATCCTTTCTAAGAGAGGAATATTACAAAAGGAAATTGTGCAAAAAAAAAGTTTTCCATTCTTTACACAATGCAAAAGGGTCAAAGGGGTCTGGAAAAAAAAAGGTTAAAAGCAAAATGCAACTATCCCAAATTTTCTGAATTATCCCTAAACAACAAAACCCCTCATCAGAAAATTGTGAAACACCATAACACAAAAAAATTGATTCCATTTTCTAAACCTTCTTCTGATCTCAACCTAAACAAAAGTGTTCTATGACTTTGGTTTAATCTTTTAAATACTGTTGGGAATTTTATTTTTTTACTACGCCATTATTTCGTTTAATCTTTTAAATATTATCTGCATAGGGATAATAATTTAATAAAAGATATCTCTCATATAAATTTCCCAAAACCCCAATTTCCCTTTTATCCCAAAAAAAAGGAAAGTTACAAATTCTACTTTTTAGAAAAAAATACACGTTCTTTGATGACTCCCATCAAAGTACAAAAAAAATCACATACGTTCAATTTCTCTTCATCCCAAAAATTTTTCCCCCCACGGTCCCCTTACCCGCACATTCTCTTCATCATATAGTCTGGCGCAAAACCCCATTTCACCTTTCTGTTTGGGGATGCATGTCCATGCCCAAGTCCTTCAGATAGGTGCTCTGCATGCAAGGGAAAAACCAAAAGCTAACAAAACACAACTTACAACAATTTTTTTTTAATTTTTATGGGAACAAATAGGAAATAAAAAAATTTTGAGCTGGGGCCCTGAAAAAAATGCAATGAAATTTCACAAACTTGCTAGAAAAAAATTTTCTACATGCTAAAAAATCAGAAACTTTTAAAAATTAAACCCACAGCGGCATAACTGTTTTTTGGTTATAAAAATAAATGAAAACATTTTTAATACGCATTTAAAACAGCAGCTTCACCTAGCCATTTCCTTATCAAATATTCTATGCCCAATTATTAAAAGGGTTTGAGTACAAATAAAAAAATTAAATGAAAAATTGTGTTTTTTTTTTTTCTAATTTTTAATCATTAAAGTCTTACCCGGACACATTGTCTTCATCACTGTAAGGGGCAATCCTATCTACCATCACACCTATATTCATTTGGTATGCATGAACCACTGCTGCAGGTCCATTGATCTGAACGACAAGCTGCAAGCAAAAAAAAAAAAAAAACACAATCTGCTTTAGTGTTACATGCTTCCGCATTTCAAAACTTTGTGGAATTATAGAAATAAAAATGTGAATGACATTAGTTTTTGTTGTGATACAAATTTCGATCTGTTAATGTAATAAGAGCATTCTTCTGACTTTTACTGACAAAACCTTACTTTCATTGTTCTCCATTTCTATTCAAAATTTCCTCTTAGCTGCAAATTTACCCTCTCATCTTTCTCCCATCGACCAAAAGAAATTATTTTTCACCATATAAAAAATATATTTTTTCCCTGTAATTGGGCACTTTTCTCAACTTATAAACTACAGTTACTTTAAAAACATTAGAAAATCTAATCATATAAAACAAAACCCCTAGGGTTAGGCTTAAAACCCTTTTCACAAGATTCTGTTTCTGTTATATAAAAATGAAGAAAAATATTAAAGGAACCACTCCTTTTTAAATAAATAAATATTTTTCAATTTTGACACTATCAAATGCATGTAAATTGTTACATCTTTAATAAATCTTAATTTTGTTTAAAAGTAATATTCATATTTCCAATCCAATAAGGAAAGCCCTGTTAAAAAACTTCACGGGAGATCATTTGTAAATGAAACTTAGAAATAACAATTTAAAAAATTGTTCTAATTCAGTACATCACAGTTCTAACCCTCTAAAGCCATCTTACCATTTTTTTATATACATATATATATTCTTATATACATATTATATATATATATATATATATATATAATATATATATATTATTTTAATTATATTTATGTTTATGTTTTTTTTATTATAATATCAATAAATCCTCTTATATATTATATTATTTATTATTATAATATAATATTTAATATATAATAATATATATAATAATATAATTATATATATATATATATATATATATATTAATATATATATATATATATATATATTTATATATTATATGTATAGTTACAAAAAGTTTCAAGTCCTGGGGGAAAACACCATACAGTTGAACAAAAAATATCTTTCCTAAAAATTTTCCTTCTGAGCGTCTTCCATTGCACAGTTTATGCCATTTCTTGTTGGGGAAAAGAACAACACTACCCAAGGGGAATTTTCTACAGGACGGTTTTTTTCCATTTTTTTAGAAATCCTGCTGTCTTCTGTTTGATCCTGGAGTATCCTCTGCATACTTACCTCACCCCTACATTTAAGGACATGCTACACATAATTTTACAATTAAATCTCTATAAAAAAAGGGGATTAAATGACTCTACGTCAACAATTCTCCAACAAAAGTGGTTTCCAAAGTACTCACGGCAACCAATTCACCACGGTCCTGCACTGAGCGAGGCCCCGCATCGCTGGAGATGGAATGCAGTCTCCATTCTTTCACCCATATTTTCCACCTGCACATTTCGCCAGCTGCAAGGGTGAAAGGTTTGTTTAACCGGTGTCCTGTGGGGTATGTCATGCTGCTGTGCTCAAGGGGAATTTTTTACGAAAAAATGAGGGTTAATAATGAAGGGTTTTTTATACCCGTTGGGGATTTGGGTATTGTGAAATCATCCCCAAATTTTAAATTTTATTTTTAGTTTAATGAAACCCCAAAAATGCTCCATGATTTTAAAACATTAGTAATTTTTTAAATTAGGTTCAAACCCAAGTTTATTTGGTTTAAAATTTGGGAAAAAAAAATAAAACCCTATATCCCCTTTAAAAAACAGATAGAGAGATGCTGAAGAATTCCTTTTCTATCTTCGCTACAAACTGTCACACACCCTGTGATTAAAGCCCCGGAAATTTTAAATTTCCATTTACCATATGAAAAAAAAAAGACTCTGATCCCAGGACAAAAAGATCAACAGATCGGGAGTCTTTAAGTAAATCATGTCTGTTCGTGCATCATGATTACCAAAAGACCCTGTCTTATTTTAAAAATATTTTTCAGAGAAAATACAGCATTTTTCTGTCCTTTTTTTACTTCTTGGGAAACAAGATAAAACCCAAAAGGTATAATTAAAATCAATAAAAAGGGGGGAAAAAAACAACAGATAAAAACAATAAATAAAAAAAAATGACTAATAATTTCATCAAAAACGTATAAAAATATTTTTTCATTATTTTTTTAAATGACTGATGGGGAAAATAAAAAAATAAAATCAAACTAGATTTTTTTTTTTTTTAAGTATATTAAAAATAATGAAAAGTGAAAAAGGGGAAACTGAAAACTTACAAAGCTTTTCTCATCCTCGCCATTTGGGGCAATCTTTATCCCCCTTACATTTTTTGTCAGAACCAAAAGGGAAGTGCCACACTGCCCCCACCAACACCCCTGATCCTTCACCCTGAGTGGGTGGATTAGGTTTATATTTCTTTTCCATAAGGAAAAGGCATTTTTTTAATTACTTTTAAACCACACCAACAAAAAAAGTAAATTAGGTATACTGTAATTTCTAAGTATATATATATATATAATATAAAATATATTTAATTATTTTATTTTTATATAAAATAATATATATATATATTATAAAATATATTATATATAATATCATATACTTATATATAATATTATATTTATTCATATACTATATAATATATAAAATATATTATATATATATAAATATTATAATATCATATATATATATTATTAAATAATATATATATATATATATATATATATATATTTCCCAAATCACTTTATCTTTTTACTTCGAGAAATGACTTAATTCAATTTATCGTACCCCAATGTTGACTCCGTCGCAGACGTTATTTTGGGGGAATGCTGCTTATCGCCGCAAAGGAAAAGCCCAGGGAAATTCTAAACCAGAATTCATTTGCCTATTCTAGGAGTTGAACCCCCAGAATCATATAAAGGAATTTGACTTATATATACACTTTCGTGTTTCCCTTTTCTTTCTCTCCTTTTTTTTTTTTTTGTTCACCCTTCGACTGCAAAAGGGGGAACCAACCTGAGAAATTAATTTCTCTGACTGGTCGTCACAGTCGGCTCGCCATCGCACCTCATTTTCCCGGCTACACACGGCCTTGTGGCACGTGAACTCGCCGAGAGACACGCTGGGGCGCTTTGTGTTAGAGGGGGTAATTTTGTTTTTAAAGGAAAAACCGACAAGGGAAACAGGGGAAAGGGAGTTTGGTGTGGGGGGGGTTGTGGTGTGTGTGTGTGTGTGTGTGTGTGTGTGGTGTGTGTTTGTGGGTGTGTGTGTTTGTTTTTGTGTTTTGTGTGTGTGTGTGGTGTGTGGGGGGGGGGGCTTTGTGCGTGTGCGTGTGTGTGCGTGTGCGTGGGGGGGCGTTTGTGTGTGGTTGTGGGGGTGTGTTTGTTAACCTTGCCTTTTAAAGCCCGCAGGATTTGGGAGTGGCAGTGGGGGGAATAATTGCAACGTAACACTGTCCAAGGGAAAAGTCGGAGAAATTCTGCCAGTCAAAGGTCAGGACCGGGGTCGGCATGCCGGGGGCAGGAAAGGAAAGTGTGTTGGGGGTCACAGACTATTTTCCCCTCGTGCCCTTTGGGGAAAATGGGCTTCTGTTAACGTGTCTATTTTGCGGTGCCCACGTTGTCCCTGTGCGTGCGTTCGTCTCATGTACAAACGTGCGTGTATCTGCGTTTTTTCCACTTCAAAGAAGAAGCCAACGTAGCAGAAAAGCAATGACATAACGCTGTGGGTTTGGGCCCAGGGACAAGGGCGGATACACGGCCTGGGCAAAAACCCAGCGTGGGGGCGTTGCTCTCCAAAAAACGCTACTTGAAGCTACCCCGGGAATGGGGGGAAAAATCAAAAAAACGCACCACTCTCGGGAAAAACTTCCAAAGGTTAAAAAATTTCGTAACCGCCTCCAGAACTAACGGGGAATCTGTCAGTGGGGTTTTCGTTTACGTATGTACTTGTGATATTTGTGCGTACGAGTGCTTGTGAATTACACAAACCCCCAGTCAATACCCTTTTTCACAATCATAGTTGGGAGAGGTGACCCTTCCCGAGAACTCCACATTCGTAGGGAGAGGAGTGGGGTTGTCTACATTGCAAAAACTACCAATCCTGTTTCCCCTTCCCGGGCGAGGTCCACACAAGCATACTTAAGGGCCTTTCTGCTTATATATGCCCCTTTTTGCTCCAAAATATGTGCCACGTTCATACTTTTAGTATTTTGCAATGACAAACAGAGAAAAAAACATTTCTAAAAATAATGTTGTTGTGAAATCGGAAGAAAATTTTTTTACGCATGATTTTTATTTAAAAGCATATTTAGTCTTTAAACTTAAAATACAGTCAAGGGGGCTTAAAGGTAATTATTTAAATTTAGGGAAAATTAGAAAAATCATGAAAGGAAAGGGGATCGTAATATGAATTTACAAAAACGCAAGAAAAATAATTTATTGAAAAAGAAAAAGAATAAAATTGAAAAGTAGTGAAGAAGCATGCACAAAAAAAAAATTTTTAAGCTAAAAAAAACAATAAGCACACAAAGTCACAACACAAAAAAAGCTGAAAACTTAATGTGATGATGATGATATGATGACAAAAGTTATAAGTACACTTTTAAAAAATTTTTAATTGTGATATACATCTAAACCCCAAAAAAAAAAATATATATACAAAAAGAGCTTTTTGAAATTAAAATAATAAACAAAAAGTATCCATATTAACAAACATGTTTAAAAATCGACTTCTCCCTTCAAAAGGGTCGGGAAAATTAGAACAAAGTCCGACCCCACATCTCTTTTTTAAACTAAACGCTTCAGAAACATATCGAAATAAAGTAATACGAGTGTACTCAGATATTTCCCCGAATATATCACGACAGTTTTACTTCCCCGTCCCGGCCCTCGTCAAGTCCCTAATTCCCCTTGCGCGCTTGTCCGGGCGTGATGCCAGCCCCCGATGCACTCGAAATTTGGGGGGTCGCATGCTGAGTGAGTACGGCCGTTCAACTAAATCTTTTTCGACACGCGCTTTAAACCTCGCTTAATATATTATATATATTATATAAAATATAAAATATATATTAAAATATATATTATATATCCTTTGTCTTTTCTTTTAAAGGGGGGGAGGGAGCTAATGCCTTTTGTTTTGCTTTCTGTTTTCGTTTTCTCCCCCAAAGGGAATAAAAAAATGATCAGCATTACCATTTTTAATCTGACCCCCTCCCCTTTTTGGAAGAAAAGGTAAGCTATGCTTTAAAACAAAAGTTTAAAGAAGTAATTGACAAAATGAACGCTCCCCGGGTTTCACTACCCTTTTAAAGCTAAACATGATAACCTAAAAACGTTCACGTGCGCGTGTTATAAAACAATAATAGCTTCGGCTTCAATGACAATGAATTTCAAAGAAATTAGAAATATAAAATATATATATATATATATATATATATATATATAATATTATTATATATATATATGTAAGCGTAAAAATCGACACAAAGTGGAACATAAAACCCCTGACCCTGAAGACTCAGCGCTGAAACAACATGCATCTACTCTCTTCTTATCTCTTTCATATCTCAGAGACAAACTGTCTTATCAGCAAAAAAAATTTTTTGTGCCATGTACCTACTTCCCCGTCGCTTTGGAAAGGAAAGGGCATGCAAAAATTTTTTTTCAGAGCATACCTCTTTAGGGGCTAGGCTAAAAATAACGAACAATCTCTTTCTCTTTTATATGGTGATTTTGTTGAATTTCCCTGAAAGATTATTACTCATGCTCTTTTCCCCTTCAAAAAACGCTCTACACTTTGGGCTCCAATAGTTTTAAAACAACTGAATACCATAATACCCAATACCCTCCAAGTTGTTATAATACTGGAAAACCCCACTTCCCAACTCAAGATCCCTTTTGGGGCACTCAAAAATGCCTAAAAGCCGAGGATTTAGGGCAACTTTTTTACAACTGGAAATGTGTGAACTAGATATCCTTTTTTTCTCTTTCTTTCTTTCTTTTTTTTCGGGGTTCATATTCCGTGCTCGTCAATAAATTTAACTGCTACACAATGGCTAACTTTTAAAAAGAAATAATGACTAACTCTACAAAAAAAAGGGTACACCAATATTACCACTTATTTTTAAACCAAAACACACAAAAAGGTGCCCCAAAATAAAAATTATCATATATCAAAATGCATACACAATTTAAAAAACACTTCTTTTGAAAAAGTGTAAACTTTCCTGCCAGCATATTTCATTTATTTGAAGGGGCTCTTTGAGAACTTTAAAAGAAAAATTACTGTCTCCTCTACGTCTCGAGTGGGGAAAAACCCTGATACCCGGTCCTCTCAAGGCAAATATACATGATATACGGACGGCAGAGTGGGTGGGCATTCACGCCTATCTTTAGCGGCCAACCTTTTGTCTGTGATTATCTTTACCCCCAGAATATCATAACAATAATAATAAAATGATAATAATATTAATAAAATAATAATAATAATTAAAAAAAAAACAAAAATAATAATAAAATAATAATAATAACAATAATAATAATAACAATAAAAAAAAAAAATAATAATGAAGAAAAATAACAAAATAATAATAATAATATTAAATAAAAAAATAATAATTTAATTTAATAAAAAAAGATAATATCTTAAGAATGATAATGTAATAACAATAATAAAAATAATTATTTTTTTATAATAAAAATAAAAATAAAAATAAAAATAATAATAATAATAATAAAAATAATAAAATAATAAATAATGATAATAAAAATAATAATAATAATAAAAATAAAAAATAAAATAATAATAAAAATAATAAAAAAAAAAATAAAAATAATAATAATAATAATGATAAAACATAAAAAAAACCTTTAAAAATTTTTAATAAAAATACGAAAGGGGCCAATCACCACAGTCAGGGAAACTTTCTCTCTATGCTTTATTTTGGAAAAGGGCCCAACCTTCCGCATTCCGCCAGCAACCCAAAAAAAACATTGACATAAAAAAATCAAATCTGACAATATGCCTTATCATAAAATGGCACCTTTTCTCTTTTATATGACGGAATCAGTGTGAAATTCAGGGAATTTCGTACTGGAGTTGGCATCTAATTTGTATAAATTTCGTGTTCTCTGCATCGAAGCTAATAAGGGACGAATATAAAACTACAGGAAATTCCCAAACAAATTAAAATTCTCCATTAAAATTACAAGGTGTCATTGTCTTAAACGTAAATCATTTCTCTTATATTTTTTTTGGGTTCAGCATTGACAGCAACGGGATTAAAAACTTTCTATCCCCGAACCCAAACAATCCCCCATTATTTACTGTTTTACGGCCTGACGCCCATGTAACACACCATCTTTACTAAAACCCTTTGTGACCCAAAACCACCAATTTTTTCCTCATAAAGACGAAAAGGGGCGGATCGTTAGGTTAGCTTAGTTTTTTTTTTTTCTTCTTTTTCAAACCGGGCACCCTACCCCCTTTTCCCGTTTTCTATCCTATACGAAAAATATGATTTAATATTTCATTATCTTCAAATTTTTCTTTTTTTCGACGCAATTTACAGTTATCTACATTATTTTCTCTCCCACTCTACTTTCCCCCCTGCATACAAACCCCTTTTAGAGGAACCAGGAAGGGCACGGGTTTTGGGAGGGGGCACGATGGACTTACGGCAGAAGGCTTCGCCTCCCCGTCGGACAGTCCTAAATGTAATCGCACCGCGGAAGCTTTTCCAACGAAAACTTCCGTCTTTGCATGTAATTCTCAGAACGGCAAGGTACTGTTGGGGGAAAAAAAAAAGGGGAGAGTTAGTTTTGCTACGGTTACTTTTCCATTATCACTGTCACTATATTGTCATCACAATCATTATCGCCGTAATCCCATTATGACCCTCCTCCTCCTACTACTACTACCCCTTATCTCATTATCACCCATCATTTTTTATGATTGCCATTCCCTCATCGGAATATGCAACACTTTTTTTTTTTTTTTTTTTTGCCATTGCTGATTAAGGGGAAAAGAAAGAAACGAGAGAGAAAACGAATAAAAAGACATGGGCAAAAGACAGAGAGGGAAAAAAAAAGTCAGAGACACAAAAAACATAAAATGAAAGGGGAGAGAAAAATTTCAAAAAAAAAGGAAAAAAACACGAGAGAAGCAATGAGCGAAGAGAGAGAGAGGAAATAACGAGACAAAAAATATGCACAGCACAGTTTCCAAGTACGATAAAAGTGTCGTAGTTTTTTAAAAAACTAAAAAAACAATTTCTTTGTACTTTAGTAAACAAAAATTACGACCAAGTAATTAAAAATATGGGTTTTAAATTGTACCCAAAAAAATAATAAAAAGCACTTTTTAAACCCGATATATACACTCATACCCCCCCACATTATGTAGATATTGTATGTGTATTGTATGCTATGATTGTATATTTATGTATATTTTTTGATGTCATGTGCATTGTCCCGCCGTTATGTGTAAAGTGTAGTGTTGTGTTGTGTATGCTATGTATATGTATATTAGGGATATGTATATGTGTGTGCATGTGCATTTACCTACACGTTATGTTTATTTTTCATTGCATGTGCTGGTTTGTATTGTTGCGCATGTGTATGTGTTATCATGTAAACACACTAACAAAACAAATAAACATATATCATAAACTGTTAAACAACACCCCTTTTGTTTCATTCTGTTCTCCGCACAACGTTAAAAAATTCGCAAAAAAAAAAAAAAAAAAAAATTTTCACCCCACGCATCGAAAAGGGTTTTTGAAAAAACAATAACGCCATTTGCATTCGACCGAAAAAATTTATTTCATGCCTTGTTTGATATTCCGCTTGGGGAAAACGGGGAAACCCCTTATTATGCGGTTTGGGAAGAAGGGAAAGAGAAAAAGAATTTTGGAAGAAGAAAAAAACGAAGTGGGGGAGGGAAAAGAAAAAATAAAGGAAGGGGGGTGAAGAGAAAAGAAGAAAAAGAAAAAAAAAAAGAAAAGAAAAAAAAAAAAAAAGAAAAGAAGAAAAAAGAAAGAAAAGGGAAAAAGAAGAAGAGAAGAAGAAGAAGAAGAAGAGAAATAGGGAAAAGATTATAATGAAAGAGGTGGAGGAAAAAGGATAAGAGAAAAGTGGAAAAAAAAAAAATGGAGAGGAAAAGAAAGAAAAAAAGAAAAAAGAGGAACAAGAAAAAGAAGAAGAGAGGAGACAGAGGAGGAGGGGGAGGAAAGGGGGAGGAGGAGGAGGGGGGGAAGGAGGGGAAAGGGGGAGAGGGGGAAGGAGGGGAAGAGGGGAGAAGGAAGGAGAAGGAGGGGAGGAGGAGGAGGGGGAGGAGGGAAAGGAGAAGGGGGAGGGAAAGGGGGAGGAGGGGGGAGGAGGAAAAGAGGAGGAGGAGGGGGAACAGAGGGAAAAGGAGGAGGGAGAAAGAAGAGGAAGAAATACATGTATACGTACATTATATGCGTATGTGTAGTATTATGTATATATGTAATATATATTATATTTATATAAATAAATATATATAATATATATATATATATATATATATATATATTTATATAATATTATATTAATTATATATATTTATATATATATATATATGTTAAAATCATGAAGAAACGAACAGACGGGGGGTAGAGTCAGTTAATAAAATTCTCTGGCACTTAAGGTGTTTTGTGTGAAATAGGGGTTGGCGGTCATATATCATAGTCTAATCACTGTTATCAAATGCCCCCTATTTTTTCCCTGGCAACCCTTTTTCTCTAATTCGCTGAGGTTTTTTATC